>NW_015505521.1:388690-404246 GCF_001515645.1 Sinocyclocheilus grahami | reverse complement strand
GGCTGTTTTTTTTTTTTTTTTTTTTTTTTTTTTTTAAAGAAAGACTTTTAGAAAAGTGCAGTTTAGATTTATACAGCTTTTGTGTTAAAAACGTAACTTTATAATGATTGTGGCACAATATTCAGAATCAATTCAATTGCACAAATGTACAGTAAAGTTATTTTTCCCGCATTAAACAAGTGTTACACAGAAATGAATAGGACTTTAAAAAAGTAAACTGAACATTAATATTGGTTACTAGTAAAAACTGTTGCTTTTGCATGATGCTTCCTCCACTCCACTGTCAGTAGTCAAGTCCAAATTAATGCCATATTAGTCAGTGTAGCATAAAAAAAAAAAGAAACTATCAAGCATTACCAGATTAATGTCATGCCTTCTGGTCTGTAGAAATGCACATTTATTATCCCCTGCTTCAACTTATCTTGTGTTATCTCTTAGTTAGATGTCACATTATTTCTATCTTCTCTTTTCCTCTATCTGTCTCTTAAGTTTATTTCTTCCTCTAAAGAGTTCTGAAACATTGTTCATGAGCTAAAAAGAATTGAGAGGTCACACAAGGATTATGTCTGCCTCTTAAAGCAGTGTTTATATAGTCCTTGGCTGAAAGACTGCAGAGCGCTCAGGAGCTGTTCTGAGACTGGAGCCAGAGACAGATCAGGATGCTGTCTGCCACTTACTGAGACTAAATGATTTCCTCCAAGCTGATGATTTCTACTGGGAAATCCTACTCGGCTCACAAAATTGCCACTGGAAAAATTATTTATTTATTTATTTTAGTAGTTATGAATAATTATTCTCAGAAACTTTATACATTCAGTTCCACAAAGTTGCATTTTGTTGAAGACAACATTTTGAAACCCCCTACAGACAGACAGACAGATATATATATAAATAAAGAAAGAAAGAAAGAAAGAAACAAAATAAATATTTGTTTATTAGGAATACACTCAAAATGTAATTTTAATGTCAAAATTATTTTAATGAGGTTAAGAAAATCATGATTCATCATTTTCAAAATTTGTTTTGCTGGTGTAACCTAATGTACATTCAGTATGTTCATTAAATATACATAATTTTGTAAATAAAAATGTTGACTAAAATAATTGAGAGGTTACCACATGTTGTAGTTTAGCATACAGTGATAAGTGCAAAATATTATTTTTGTGAATATTCTTTTTTTTTTCTGTGACAAAACAGCCATGAGAGATTTACATGCCTAAATGGGAGTTTGATAATGTTTTATTATGAAAAAGTTAAAGTGACATTTTTCAGCCAAATATTAGTGACCTTAGACAGTGAACCGAAAACTCCCATCATTTTTTTTTCGGTCAGGCTTTTTTCAGGGGAGTTTTTTATTCATTTGTAGCTAGATGTGAGTGACTAAACATTTGTGAGGGTGGACAAAGGGGAGGATGATAGATAGATGGGTCTGAGTAATTCATGGCAATGAGTAACTATTCTCAAATGATTACACCTTTTTCACACTGAAATAAATTGATCACTTGCATTGTCACCGTGTGTTTCTTCCTATGATATGTTTCCTTAGACAGCTTATAACCATTTGTTAGCACATGCCTGACTGAGTCCATGAAATGAGGAAAAGCTCCATTTTGCATGTGTCCAGTAGTAGACTTAAGTATTGTCAAAACTATTTTATCATTGCTTGAGTATGTAATAATAAACCAAACCAAAATGCATGATTTATTTTTATTGTAGAATAGTGCAGTTAGGACAACATCTTTTAACTTTGCTGTTGTCATGACAGTCAAGTGTCAGTATTTTTTCCCTGATGGCTACTGCACAAATTAACAATGTTCCTCTGAGTCGTTATCATTATAGCTGTGGTGTGGACTTCCCTATTCTCATAGAATTACATAGTTTCGGTTCTTGATGTCAATGGGCCTTAAAAACTGAGCTTCGAATACAGGTCCACAAGTTACCCAATGTCACTGCACGGGAAGAAAGCAACCAGTTGAGTTTTTCACACGCCTCTTTCTCATCTGTTGTAAATAATGGCCTCTTGAGACACGCAGGCATGAGGTTAATGAAAAACGATGAGAAGTGGCTTCCCGGGAGAGCAGGAGATTTCAGGGATATTTTGGAATAACTCCGTATTTGTTTTCCTTGAACATGTTATTTACACATTGAATGTGAAGTCACAGACATAAGCAATTTGTTCTCACTTTTGGGTACTTTCCCCTCCCACCTATTTTTCATCTTCATGGTTGAACATCTGTATGGAATCACTTGAATGCTCATGTGATGAACATGTTAGTGTGATCTGTAACACTGCAGATTGGAATATTTTTATTGCTGTTTGGCTCTAAAAAGTATGTTCAAAGCATACACAGGCATGTTTCTTGAGCTTTGGTAGATTTTGGTATACTGGCAGAACAGTTTGAGACATTGTGAGATTGCTGACGTCTTTTTCTGGAGAAGATCTGAGAAGGAGGAGGCTCCTGTTATTCAGAAAACTTCCCATTTTCTTTTTGAGAGAAATGATGTGGAGATATCAAAGAGATCTTATTTGAAATGTTTTCTTTTCTAATTTTCATCCTGCATCATTTCATCTTTATTTCTTACCTCCTCTACTCCTCTTCCCAGCCTTGTCTTGGCACTTGGCTGTCCGTACATCTGGAACTGTGCATGTTCGTAGTGCCTCCTCTCTGGTTTTGTGCTTTTGGTTGATTATATTACCCGTTCTGAGTTCTTTCTCTGTCTGAGGGGGAGGAAGACAGAAGTATGAGCGCCAGGGTCAAGTGGTGATTGCTGATGTTGTCTCCTCTAAACATATGTTTAGTCCTCGTGAGCGTATACAGTTCCCCCACAGTTTGGTAACCATTAAGGGACTTCCTAAGTCAGTTCCGGAGCCAGGTCTCTGAGGACGAGAGGAGGGGGTTAGGGTGGGGATTTGATGGGGGAATGGGTCAAAAGGTGGTTGGGTCAGTTTGGATATGGTTAGGGGTTAAATTGGTCTGGAACAATCTGGAAGAGTGGCACCTTCGATTAAAAAAACAAAAACAAAAAAACAATGTTATTATTGCTTTGCAATCGATGAAAGGTGGGTTCCTCCACCTTCGAAATCCCAGTTTAAACCCTGGATATGGTAGACTGGTGAGCAGAGATAACTGCTTAGTGCTAAACTTCACATAGTTGAGTCAAGGCTGTCGCCTTGGCAATCTCACGCAAGTGAGGCTCAGACAGGAAGTACATTTTGATAGAGGTTCTGCCCGATGGAGGATGAGTTGTGAACTTCACATGCAGCATGAAGGGCCACGGGACGTAGTGCTCAGCCCTCAGGGCAGACGAGTCTAAGAGGAAATGAAAGGATCATTTAGCGCGGGAAAGGCAAGGCTGGGGGAGGAGGCAAGAGAGGAGCCATGCCACAGACACCCATCCTAGCCTTGAACAAAGACAAACAAACAGCAAGAAAATCATAAAATCAACGCCTGAGGCTGCACAGACTCCTGCGCCAGCTCCGTTTCGCATTGCATTATTGTGTATCTGAGAGGAATCTCAAAGGGGCTTTCAGTAAACAAACTGGAGCCAGCCCATCTTCGTCTTGCTCATGTTTGGAGTAAAAGGTTGCAGCCTGGAATCTCCAGGGCCTTATCCTTAAAGGGCTGTGAAAGATGAACGGCTGGTCAGGGTATGTGGCGTAGTGTTATGTGAAATAAATCATATATCAGACATTATCAATAAATGTTAATTTACTCATAAAGCTAATCAAACCAGCAGTCTAAATCAGTTTCCTTCTACCAAAATGGTGGTTCCAATGCTTGAACCAATGCTTGTCCGTAGATTTAGTTTTACAGGGTTAAGCATTAGTGAAAGTTCTAAAAAGTCTGCAAAAGCTCAGAACTGTAACATTTGTATGTCATTTTTTGAGAATTACCCTACTAGTTCCTAGTTCGAGACGAGAAGGTTCAAGGGGCTGGTGCTGGAAGATGACAATCACCTTCCCAGAAGTATATGATTTGAAATATCCTTTTTTGCTGCCCAGTTTTTAAGTCAGGTGGTTTTGAGATCAGCCATGTGTTGAGCTATTGATTATATAAATGATTTGCAGAATGGATAGAACCAGTTCTGGAAAATCTGAGCAACAGGAGCCATATGATTTTAGAAAGACATGAAGTTGAATGAATGATGACAGAACTTCCATTTTTGGGTGAACTATCCTTTTAGGCAAGTCTCAATTTGTTATTTATTTCTATGAGAATGAATTGAGATATTAAAAAGGTCTCATTTGTGGTTTTCCTTTCATATGACTTATGCACACATGCCACTTTCAGTAGCAGCTGTGCAGATTACAACTGGCACTGCCTGGCCCAGCTGTCCTATATACTTCAAGTACAGGAGTGCCCAATCCTGCTCCTAGAGGGCCATCTTCCAGCAAATTTAGCTCTATCCCTAATTAAACCCAACTGAAGCAACTAACTAAGTATTCAGGATCACCTGTTGAGGCAGTTGTGTTGGAGTCAAACTCTGCAGGACAGTGACCCTCCAGGACCAGGATTGGACACCCCTGATCTTAATAGTCCTTTTTTCATTCTAAAACAGGTGTGTCCACTCCTGTTTCTGGAGCGCCAACGTCCTAAAGAGTTTAGCTCCAACTTGTCCCAACATACCTACCTGGAATATTCTAGTAATTCTGAAGACCTTGATTAGTTTGGTTAATGTTTGTTCAATAGGGGTTGGAGCTGAACTCTGCAGGACAGTGGCCCTCCAGGAGCAGGATTCGACACCCCTGTATTAGATTTTCCTGACTGAAGTGTGTTATATCTAACTAAGCACACTCAGATGCCCTGTACTTTAGACTATATTTAAAATCTCCGATCTATCTCATAGTATTAACTTATCACACTCAAAAGCTGGAGGCAATTTCTCTTATAGCACAGATTGCAGATGCCCTAACACAAGCAAGCCAGAGACTCATCATGTGGCATAACTGTACGCAAGCTGAGGTGACAGAGTAAGCAGCTGGGTGCATGCCGTCAGCCGTCCGCAGGGAGCTATGTGGAGGGTGTATGGTGTCGCAGATGCAGCCCACCTGATGTACCTCATTCTGTCCGCCACACGTGCAGTGTGCAGAGGTGTGGGCCATCGTCGCATTTGCCGGTACTCTTCAATGATGATATAGAACTGAACTGTGAATGCTAATTCATATATTAACAATAATTTTTACACAAGTCCACATGTGAAAGCCATGTGAAAACAGTGAGACAACAAAAGACTTAATTATCAAATTAATTTAATTATCTGAATTTGCATTTAAAATCCATTAAAGGCATGACACCTCTTATGGAAAGGAAAAGCCCATAACATTTTGAAAAATTACTGTTTATTAACTGCTTAAAAGCAAAGTAAACAGAAGAATTCAGCTAAAACAAGAAAACCTATATACTCATACAATCAAATGTAATCATAAATGTTTTGTTATTGAAAGCTGTCAGGCCGTGAAATGTGTTAGCAGATCACCAACGAATGTGGAATAAATGCGAGCCATGCGGATGAGTTGATTCTGAATTGTGCATAGCATTTGGTAAGCAGGCTGTCACCTGATTTTACAGCCCTGGTTGGGGATGCGCGTGGGTCACCAGATGTCCCATGTCTCTCTCAGATGTCACTCAGAGCCTGATGTGTCGTTTTCTTTCCACATTACAGTCATGCATGCACGCACGCACGACAGAAGGCCCTGTCTAAATATTTATCTCGCTCTAGAGGTGATGTGGAATCAACACTTAATATGTGAGCATCGCAATAACAAAACGAGCAGACTAGTTTAAACTAAAACTGAACATTTCAAGTAGGGGCTCCTCTCCAGAAAACAATGTGCTGTAAATGAACAGTGGATAATAAACTAAGGCCTGAAACACACTCTACACAAGTAAGTGAACACAGACACATTGATCTATGGTTGATTTCATGCAGTCAGAACACAATTCCTAATGTGACTTTTCTGTATGCGTTGCATTGACGGTGTTGTTACAAGGGGAGCTACAGTCACAAATAGCATAAAAGTGTTTTTCTTGTCTACAAGCAGTTTTCTTTTGCAGGTCAAATTAATGGTAACACTTTAGAATAGGGAACACATATTCACTATTAATTAAGAGTTTTCCCTAAGTAAACTCCTAATTAGCTGCTTATTAATAGTTAGTAAGGTTAAGTTAGTTAAGTTTAGGTATGGGGCAGGATTAAGGGATCTAAAATATGGTCATGCAGAATAAGAATATATGTGCTTTATAAGTACTAATAAACAACTAGTAGTATGCATGCTATAAGTAGCTAATTAATAGTGAGAATTGGTCCTTAAAATAAAGTGTTACCAAATTAATTTCCACCAACAGTTTGAAGTGAATCTTGCTTAGAAAGCTAGACAAACATTACAGCCACAGTACAACAAGAACGCACATTAAAGGGATAGTTCACCCAAAAATGACAATTTTGTCATCATCATTGGTCTTAGGGCAGGATATGTTCTTGTGTGCCATTTGGGCTATCAGCTTGTGTACCATCTATGTTAAAAGCTTTGTTGTACATACTTAAAGGGATGGTTCACCCTTAAAATGAAAACTTTGTCATAATTTACTCACCCTCAAGTTATTCGAAACCTGTATGAGTTTTTTCTTTTGCTGAACACAAAAGAAGATATTTTCAAGAATGTTGGTAATCAAAGTTGATCACTGACTTTCATAGTATGAAAACAAAATACTATGGAAGTCAATGGCTAAGTCAACTGTTTGATTACCAACATTAGATCAAGTATAGATAAAATTGTCTGTTTTTTTAAAAAGGTAGCCGATGACTAGCATTTCATTACATACTATGGAAGTCAATGGTTACCATCAGCTGTTTGAGTACCAACATTCTTCAAAATATTTTTTGTGCTCAACAGAAGAATAAGAAAAAAAAACACATACAAGTTTGGAACAACTCAGGGTGAGTAAATGATGACAAAATTTCCCCATCCCTTTAAGTATGGACAACAAAACTTTTAACACAGATGGTACACAAGCTGATAGCCCAAATGGTTACACAAGAACACATCCTGCCCTAAAGACCAATACTTCTTTCATGATTATTTTTATGATGAATCCATTTTTATGGTTTACTTTTCACATGATGAACTGTTGTTGAACTTGGTATCAGGTTAAGTCCCCTGTTGGTCCCGAGTAGTTGATTAGAAGGTGTTGTGACCACACTGGGAACTGATTTATGGTTCCTCCTACCCTTTTATAGTTGAATGGCACTGTGGGGGTAAAGTGGATCTGGGTCGGTGGAGGAACTGACATACAGTAAACACTGTATTCGGTGCTGTATGATTTGAGATGAAAGGCCCAATCACTACTGAGACCCAATACAGATGGATGTTTAGATAAAACTAGGGTGAGAGGGTGCACTGTTTTCGGGCTATGGGAGCACAGGAAGTCGTGGTCTGAGAGTGTGTGCTGGTCCTTTGGGTACGGTACAACAAACTCCCTGCCCAAGCAAAGGAAATTCTCATGCCATTGGAAGGATGGGCCGGCCCCCATAAGGGACTTCCAATGTCTGAGTCACTAATGCATCTCACACAGGAATATGCATCAAGGCTGCCCACGCTGTCTCTGCTTTGACCTCAGCACACATGAATCTTCCCAGTCGCACATATTTGTAAGTGTTACTGTACACAAACACATCGTAAATACCCACTTCCACACCCACACATCCGATCGCACCACAAACATCTTGTACTATCACATCCTGGTCTGTTTGACATTTTGATGTTGTTAACCCTTTATCATCTCATAAATGACCTCTTCCTGTGTCATTGCTCACTGAGAGTCATTCAACACTATATATAGTGTGCGCAATGAGGTTCACATCATTTCACACACTTTGCTGTGACTAATTCCTTACACACTTAACCTATGACTTTTCTCACAGTGAACATCCTGCTTCTATTGTAGTCAGGACTAAAAATAGAGGATGGCGAATGGGTACTGGAAATTAAAAATCCCATTCAGTTTCTCCAAAGAAAAAGTGATTTTTAACAATATTGTATAAACCTTTCACCAATCAGAGAAGTTGCAGTTACCATAATAACCCAACAACCCTCTTAAGAGACCTCTCAGTCCCATTAAGCTGTACCCTACAATCTTAAATTACTTATGTATTTGTACATAGTTGAATATGTTGCAATAGACCCCTTTTCAGTTAGTAAACAATGTGACGTTTTTTCTGTTTTTCTGTTTTTTCTCCACCTTAGGTGGAGGCAGAAAGATTCCCCTGACCACTTCACTAACGCTAGCTATGAAGTTTTGTTAGCTTGTTTTTTAACAGTGACCGGAGAAAATCCGATTTTACCTGAATATGAACTGTCCGTGACAGCGATTGTTGTTTGAAAAAGTTCACTTTAATGGACGAAACCAGACTGGCCGACCCCTACACACTCTGGACGATCTGGCAGGATTGCCTCCAGTTGAGCGACTCACATATACACCTAACGTTAACCGATAAAGAAACCTAACGTGTATAATAAAGAGAAACTCACCTGTGTCTATCTAGTCATGAAGATGTATATATACAGTGGGTACGGAAAGTATTCAGACCCCCTTAAATTTTTCACTCTTTGTTATATTGCAGCCATTTGCTAAAATCATTTAAGTTAATTTTTTTTCCTCATTAATGTACACACAGCACCCCATATTGACAGAAAAACACAGAATTGTTGACATTTTTGCAGATTTATTAAAAAAGAAAAACTGAAATATCACATGGTCCTAAGTATTCAGACCCTTTGCTGTGACACTCATATATTTAACTTTATATTTAATATTTAATTAATTTAAGGTGCTGTCCATTTCTTCTGATCATCCTTGAGATGGTTCTACACCTTCATTTGAGTCCAGCTGTGTTTGATTATACTGATTGGACTTGATTATTTTAGCAAATGGCTGCAATATAACAAAGAGTGAAAAATTTAAGGGGGTCTGAATACTTTCCGTACCCACTGTATATTTCAATTTCAGCAGGAAACTATTTTTTACAGCTACATGAGAGTGAACTGGGTCAAAATTCAAACAAGTTAAACATTTCATGTGATGGATATATTATTTGAATATGTAGCCTATGTATGTAATGGCCAAATAGTTATTTTAAAGTATACCTCCTGAAAATGTTGTATGTTTACAGTGACATTACAGTACCTTTACATTACTTTACATACAGTACAGTTAAAGTAAGATGTGAATATTTTCTAGAAATAAAAAAAAATCCAGAAACTGTGGATTTGGAACTTTCTTTTATTTGATTTTTCTTTCTTACCAAGTTCTTAAAAATTCCAGCCACAAACAATCACAATGATTATACAATTACGATTACGATTAAGCATATAAATCGTCAGTTTGTTGTTTTACACACATACACACAGACATTATTTCATTCACGACATAGGCTACTCTTGCATGTTGTGAGATGCGCAAGAAATCTTTAGACGCATAACACAATCGATAATCCATAACAGCAAAAGACAATACTTTATTTAACATTGTTTGATAAGAAGTGTGCGCTTCAAACGTGAGCATTTTTGACGACTGTTTCTGTCCAGTTCGCTCGTTTTATTGCGTTTAACCACAGCTGTCGTTGGTTTTTTGTCTGGCAATGGGAGAAAGTATGCAATCAAATTTCAAATTGGAGCCTGTACTCCGTCGATTCTGGCACCCAACATCATAACAAGATTATATTTTAAGGTCCTTATGTAGCCAAATCTGTGCTGGTTTGAATTGGCCGCCTCCACATACTTGTGACATAATTGTGAAGTTGGCACTAAAAGGGTCTATATATTTAGTCTTTATCAGTACTGTACATTGTTTCTTATTCGTTACAATTTGCAATGCTTTATTGTATGAACATTGCTTCATAAATTATGTAATTTTCTTAGATTTTGAATTTGTTTGGATCTCGATGGTTTTATTTGTTCACTAATTTTTGGGAGCTCTTTTTGGAGAAATGATTGGGTGAAAATGCTTGTAGAACTAAACCTACTGAAAAAGTGGGTGGTCACTGTTGTCCTCTGTTAGATATTTTGCTTCAGAGTGAATTATTTTGAATATTCCAGGTTAAATACAATTTAAAGCAATAATCACCCCAATATTAAAATTGTGTTATTTCCATTTCTGTCATTGATGGAGTTTTGGTTCCTTGCCACTGTTGCCTTTGGCTTGCTTAGTTGGGGACACAAGTTCTGGCAATATTGTTGACTCGATTGCACAGACACTATTCGAAGAGAACTGAACTGAGTTGGATGATGACATAACTTAATCGATTATTTTCTATTGTCCTTTTACATGATCAGCACATGGTTTTCCTGTTTAACACTGTAAAGTTGCTTTGACACAATCTTTATTGTATAAAGAGCTATATAAATAAAGGTAAAAAACAGTTGTGGATCATCTAACAGCTGCAAGCTAAAGTTCACTTTTTCCACAGCTCTCTGTGAATGTTTAATGGGATGTGTTCAATAAAGACATTAAAGATTATAATTGTTTGTGTGTTGTGTGTTTGTCTATAATTGTACTTGATGAAGATCATATGACATTTTATGACCGATTCATGCAGAAAACCAACCAATTCGAATACTTTTTCTTGACACTGCATATGTTGTACAAATACAATTGGCTAATAGTTTTTCTTTTACAGAATATTCAGAGAACTTTCTGAGACAAAGTTGATTCCTTCATGAGCCTTAACTTAGAGCTCTATTATGTCTTCTGTAGTATAAAAGAGCAATCGCTCACCAATCATTTTTCCTCTGGGTGTTTGTGCATGTGTGTGAATGAAGCAGAAATAGTGTCAGAGGCTACAGCAGTCAGACAGCATCACACTCAGTTGAAGCACAAGAGCTGCTAAGAGGAGCTCTTATGCTTCAAAGCCACATTAGGTAAATGTCACTTCACCAGTGCAACCCTGCCATAGGGAGACAGTCTGCACTTGAGTGTGTATGTCCATGTGCACGCTTGTGTGTGTTATGACTCTTGCTCAGCACTTGTACTTTTGCGTAGTGTGCAGCTCCAGCAGTTTTGCATGAGATGACTTACTGCATCAATCTTAAAACACTTAAAAAGCCTGTGGCTAATTACTCGACTTCAAAAGACTGCAGAGACTAATTTATTGTTAAACTACCAGAACACAGTTTATGATACAGTTAATGATGATTAATACGAGGAAGTGTGAATTGGAATGTTTTTAGTCATGTGATTTCCGTGAATGCATATTTGAATGGATCCTTACGCAGTGATTGTAGCTGTCATATGCCGCAGTGTTTGCCAGAAGCTCTCTGGTGAATGTGTCAGGTTAGGTGACACTCTTTTCTGTTTGTGTTTTCATAGCATCTGATGCTTTAGAACAGGTTAGTTTCACAGAAACAAACACCAAAACGTTCTCTCTTTCTGTTTGTGTGTTCAAAATATTACTTTTTTACTGCAGTATATTGAGATATTGAGAAGAGTGAATGGAATTTTCTATATAACCTTAACCTACAACATTTAATGATGTGTCCTACATATTTTTTATTTAATGATGCATAAAAATGCAAGTGATACATAGAATTGCAGCGAAGAATTTTTTTTTACAGATAATGTGACCTTTTTATGACAAAGACAGGTAGTAAAATGACATACTGTATATATGTATGTGTGTGTGTGTGTGTTAATAGTCATCACTTTTTAAATTTTTTTTTTGTGCTTAAAAAATATTCTCATAATACGGTCAAGGGGTCATGATGACATGGCTGTATTCGTTATATAATGTGCAATATGGAGTATACTAATATTCTAGGTTACACTTTATTTTGATGGTCCCCTTTAGACATTTTTTTGACCAGTGTTGGGGGTAACGCATTACAAGTTACGTAACAGATTACTTTTTACGGTCACACTTTATTTTAAGGTCCAACTCTCGCTATTAACAAACCATTAACTATGACTTTTACTTCAGTAAACTCCTCATTTGCTGCTTATTAATAGTTAGTAAGGTATTTGTTAAGTTTAGGTATTGGGTAGGATTAGGGATGCAGAATATGATAATGCAGAATATGTGCTTTATAAGTACTAATAAACAGCCAATATGTTAATAATAGGCATGCTAATAAGCAACCAGTTAATGGTAAATGTTACCTTTTTTTCTAGAAAAGTAACACATTACTGTTTAATTTACAAATAAAAATCTGAGTTACTTTTTCAAATAAATAATGCCAGTTACATTGTTTTCCCATTCATTGATCAACTCCTGTCCCCATGTTGAGAGAAATCAGGATTAAATGCAGAGGTGTTGTGCACGCTGTGTAAATATGATGGTTACTGCAGTTCTACACTAAATGTGAACATGCATTTACTCATCTCATTTGCACAAAAACAGATTCAGTATTCCTCAAAATTAATAAAAACATTTACATCTGCCAAAAATAGAAAAAAAGTGTATTAAAAACAAACAAGCAAGCCCAGTGCAGATGAGAAAAAGTAATGCAAAAGTTATGTAATGCATTACTTTCCATAAAATGTAACTAAGTAACGCAATTAGTAACTTTTTTAGGGAGTAACACAATATTATAATGCATTACTTTTAAAAGTAACTTTCCCCAACACTGCTTTTAGCTATAAGTAACTTTGCATCTACATGTCAGCTACCAGTCATTAGAGTATCAATAGACTGTCTGCTTATTTTTAGTTTATTTTGGTGGTCCCCCAACAGACATTCTACTGACTGTAAGTAACTAGTATGTCAACTTATTCTACTAACACTAACCTAACAGTCTGCTAAAAATCTACTAATACTCTAATGAGAGTTAGTTGACCTGTAGTTGCAAGTACTTGTTGACTTTAAATAGGACCATCAAAATGAAGTGTAACCATATTCTATTATGAATATAGCTCTTTCATTGCTTCGTTTTATCAGTGTCATAATAAACTTGGATTAATATATGCGTGTTTGTCCTTGCATTTCTTGTTGTGTGGATGCAGCTTCCAGGAATGTCATAAAACCACTGTCTGCATGTACAGTGAGTACTGTTAAACAGAGAACATAATCTTTGTCAGAATACCAGCCGAACCAAATAACACACGTAAAAGATGAAAAGAAAACATCAAGCTGAGCGAATCACCTTAATCACGCACAGGTCTCAGACGCAGAGGCCATGCAAGGGATGGTCATGTCACTTCACGGCAGACAAAAATAACTTTGTATCCTCATGTCTGATCTCTGATTGTCTTCTCATCTCATTTAATGAAGCAACTCAACTCTTGCACCGTTTCTTAACCTAAATTTGACATCTCTTCTAGATCCACAGCCTCTTCTGTGCTGTTCTCGTTACTGCGGATCTCTGGTAGGATGTAGTGTGTAATTGGATGCAGATGTTGCCATGGCGGCTCTTGCTAGACTGTTGTTTTAGCCTAGGCAAAGCACTTTCCTACATACCAGCCTGATCTCCCTTTGAAACAGTCCCAAAATTACATGCCTTTGTAGCGCTTTATGGGACCTTCTGATGTGCAGTGACCAAGACAGAAAGGTGAAGTCAGTTTTGGTGGGGGTTACACCAGGTGTAATAGTAGGCCTCATCCTCCTCCTTTTTGTAATAATTGAACAGTTAATACAGCTAATGCAGATATTGTTACTGTTTATAGGTTGCTTATGCTGGGAAACTTCACATATCCTGTGTCCGAGAGCATGTTTGTAATGCTTGCACTGAAGACAAAAGGAAAATATGAGAACAATAAGCTATGAACTTTAACTGTTATAAGCGGTTACCATGATATGCGTTTAAATGATACTTTGTACAGTTTTAGCATTGGCAATTAGCAGTGTTTGGGAGTAACTAAAAGTGGTGACAAGCTTTCAAAAGAATATAGCTTTTCCAAAAAAATGTTTTATAGCAAACATTACATTGTTTTGTTACACTGTGCAACCTTATGGTCCAGCCATTAATCAAACCAGTAAGCTCACAATATATCTGGAAATCATTGTTTAATTTACTGTGCACAAACATCAGATAAACATCTTGAAAAGAACAAATTCACACACATTGTAAATCAAAAACGTTGCAAAAACATCTGCTGGATGTCAATCTAACATAAGACAGAACATGTTTCAGAGATGTATTGCATATAAGCAAACTAAAAATGACATCTTCCATATTGAAATGCACACAAAGAATAGAGACATCTGGGAGACGTGCTGTCTGGGACTCTTCTAGAATGTCAAGTCAAGTCACCTTTATTTATATAGCGCTTTATTCAATACAGATTGTGTCAAAGCTGCTTTGCAGTGTTAAATAGGAAAATTAATAAAAACAGTGAAATGTAAAATCAGAATATGATGCAAACCTGCAATAATTAAATATGTTAAATAGCACAAATATCCTCTATGTATTTAATCCCATTTTATTAACTAATGTCTTTGCTGCAGACCGTCGATGATCCAATTGAACCATACTAATAAGCAAAAATGACTTTAGATAAACATAACATATAAACATAACATTTGTGTTTCTTTCTTTCTTTTTGCTGAAGAGGGTTGAACTTCCTTCTCCTGCATCCTATTCTTCAAGCAATCCAGAATGGCAGCACAGCAGAAAGGTTTGTTTAAGCTGAGCTTTCTCTACTGTACAGACATGAATTTACATTTCCTTCAGCCCGAGGTGTTTTCATTTCACTTTTGGTGTGAAAGGGCTTTTACATTTTCCAAAAATATAACTTTTTTATATTAAAAACAAACAAGTAGGCCTAGCCCAGATGAGAAAAAGTAACGCAAAAGCAACATAACACATTACTTTCCATAAAACGTAACTAACACAATTACGCAATATTGTAATGCATTACTTTTAAAAGTAACTTTCCCTAACACTGCTAGCTACCATGTTCCAAAACACATCAACCAGCCTAAGCTGGATTTTCTTGGAGATATGGCCACCAAACTGGCTGGCACAGAACTGTATACTGCTCAGGCACCAATATAGACAGGCCACAGCTGTCACCCAGCTCTCACATGCCCTTTGAGTGTGGAAGGAACTGTGGAATGGCGTGGGTACTTAAAGAGTAGTTGACTTTAGTTTAACTACTTTAAATTAAGGAGCTTGTATCTTGGCAAGCAAGAATTTCTGAGTAGCTTCCCCAACACTGCTTGTCTTGATTTGTGATTGGGTGAAACCCAGCACGATATTAAGTATGGTTGTCATGGAGATGACATACTACTCCAAACATTACTACCTCATGGGGGTGACACTGTTGTATAATTAGTGCAATAACATCAACTCCTGCCAAGGTGCCTTAGTACATTCACTGAATGTGTGTGAGTGCGTGTGCTCATTTCCCATTTGTACAAACTGATGAGCAGACAGAGCAGAGCAGACAGCTGAACAGTCATTATAACTCTACGCTAACACCATGCCACCTCAAGGTCTTCCCACCTCCTCTTAATGTGTCTGGAGAAGGTGTCTGTAAGTATATGAATGTGTGTGAGTGTAAGTGTGAGTGTGTAGAGACTCACACACACACACACACACACACACACACACACACACACACAT
>NW_015505521.1:364557-388672 GCF_001515645.1 Sinocyclocheilus grahami | reverse complement strand
AGACAGATACATATATATATATATATATATATATATATATATATATATATATATATATATATATATATATATATATATAAATAACTTAAAAATGCATGCATACAATAACCTGAATTAAACAAAAATGTCTTCTATGATGAGCATGTTTTAATATATTATTATAAAATATGAATAAATATGCATATGTAATACAACTTTATTATTTTTGTATATTTTAATTATGCATTTAATAATTTAGTAACCAAATTATTTTGACACTTTTTTGGGTGGCATAATGTCAAAAATATCAGGGTGATAAAACTATCCTGATATCATAATGAATAACAATAAAAAGCATCATTAAAAGAATTATTAAAAAAAGGAAACCTTATTAAGTAGTTTGGCTTACTATTTTATTATTATTTCTCAAAGTTTTGCCCACCAAATGAAAGTCAGTAAGACATGCAGAAAAAAAAAACACTGAAAATTGGTAACGTTTTAGTTAAATTCTCACTATTATTTAGTTTTTTATTAGCATGCATATTACTAGCATATTGGCTATAAATTAGCAGATTAGCAATTATATTGGCATCTGCATGACCATATTTTAGATCCCTTAATCCTACCCCATACCTTAAACATAACTACTACCGTACTAACTATTAATAAGCAGCCAATTAGTAGTTTATTGAGGGAAAACTCTTAGGTAATAGTTAGTAAACAGTCAGAATTTGACCTTAAAATAAAGTGTGACCAGAAAATTGTAATAGTGAGGACCCCTACAGACCCTCATGGGTCTGTTTTAAAATATCAGAGAATTTGACTTTCATTACAAGGCAATGTTAGATCAGGTTATACATTGTCCTGTGTTGCAACTTCCAAGACATAATGATGTTTCTATCACGACAACTCTTGGAAGATTTTGGCATGGTAATGGATATGACAATGTTTATGTATTTGGTCTTGGCAGAATAGATCTGCTACACTTCTGAATTGCTGATGCTGTTGGTTATTGCTGTTGTTGTAGATTATTGCTGCTGCAAAGCAAGTACAGGAACTTGCTACTGCCAATACATACACCGATACGGTGCTTTAATATAATATAATAACCTGTAGCAGATCTATACAGGTGGAGCTGGGGAAGGTGGAGGGTTTCAGAGGAACTCTGAAAGCATGCTGCGAGCTGCTTTAGTGAATGCTAACCAGCCATTTAAATGTAAAGCAGCAAGCTCATTGGCTGTGTATGCAGCATGAACAAATCAACTTGTGCCAAGTAGTTTAATGCTGTGAATAAATCAGTTTGCATTAAGGACCCATCAGCCTGTGCCATCTGTTTCATGACAGAACTTGTCATTTTATTTATATTTTTTGTAAAAAATACTTTTCACCCTGGCAAATATATTTTAAACCTCTTAGAAAATAAATATTAAGATGTGTACAATTGCATATTTTAAGGTATTAGGAAAATTTTACTTTTTACTTCCTGGTTACACCACATTACATTTTTAGAGTCACTTCTCTGAAAATTTCTTGAATATAGTATTATATTGATTTTAAAGAGTTTTCTTTATAATGGATAATTTTTATGTCATTGAACCTTAACTCATGCTGGTTTCGTCTGGCCAGAAGAGAACTGGCCCCCCAACTGAGCCTGGTTTCTCCCAAAGTTTTTTTTCTCCATTTCTGTCACTGATGGAGTTTTGGTTCCTTGCCACTGTCGCCTTTGACTTGCTTAATTTCTGGCAATATTATTGGCTTGATTGCACAGATACTAAGAGATTTGATCTGGGTGATAACATCACTGAATCAACAATGAACTGACTTTAATTTTTCCAGCATGGAAACCTTCCATGTCCTGTGACATTCTGACAATACCCATGATGTTGACATGGTTGCCAGACATAAGCAACTTAGTCTTTTAATTTCATGCAATTTAATCAAGTCTCTTTTTTTCCCCTTGTGGTGTAAACTGAAGAAAGGTTTAATTTACACATAGACAGTGATGACTGGAAGATGAAAGCAGGGATTTGGCAGTGATAAAAGTGAGTGAATGAGAGAGAGTGAGTTGGAGATGAGAATGTAGGGGATTGTGGGGGATTTGGTTTATGTTCACGTTCATGGACTGTTTTCCATTCAAGAGTTCAGGGGGTCAGCTTTTGTAACAGTGGCTTGTTGTGAGCACACGAGGAGCAGCGTGAAACAGGGACACTGGCCATTTATCACCACACCAGTCAGACATGGTCAGAGGAGCCACTACTGAAATACTTTGTAATTCTATGGGGAGCACAGAATGTGTTGCAGATTCGACTTCAGTGCTTCTAAGACACTGCTTTGTCTGAAAGCAAGAGCTTCATATGCTGAGGTTGACTCTTCTCTTTCACCCATGTTCCAAGGTGTGGAGAGCTCTTAGAGTGCTCTTACACTTGAAACAATCACTCTTGGCCGGATCTGGTCAGTTTATAAAGAAATCACAGGTGTGAACTGAGGCTGAATTGAGCATGTGTTCAATAGTGTTCGTGTGATGAACTGAGTGATAGTAGGCTAAAGGCTAAAGAACATGCCGGTACAGTACATTGTGGGATCGATCAGTTAATGAAAGGAATTGTTTTCATTAGAAAATTCCAAATTTGAGAATGTAAAGATCATTCTCTTCAAATGCAATGAATTTTCCGGTTACATTTGCCATAACATGTCCTGGAAAGGCCTGGGAGGACATCACAAACAAAAGCATTACCTCTCAAATGGAATATTAGTATACTGTTTACTATACTGTACAGTATATACAGTGTTGGGTTGTAACTAACTAAACATGGTGACATTACTGATGTAACTACATTTGTCAGTAGAGTAACATTAGGTTAACTGCTTTAAAAAAAAGTGTAGCTTTTCCACTAACATACTACTTTTACAATAGCGGTGTAGTATAATCAAACCTACTTTGTTGTTAATGTTGCATTGAATTGCTCATGGAACTTAACTGTTGAGTAATATCCTTGGCTATGTCTTTTTTTTTGTCTCATATGTCTTGTTGGAAAGTCTGATTCATTGTAGTGAAAACGGTTCTTGGTAATGAACAAATTCAAAAGAATATTCACCAATTTTTGTCCCTTCCCCTTCACTTTTAATCAGTTATATAAATTAAAGTAGTTGTTCAATGTTGTCTTTCTAACTGGGACTGCTCATTCATTTAAAAAAATAGTTCTGATTTTATAATTAAATAGATTAAATTCTAGTTTTAATTGTAATTTTATATTTACATTATCACCATTTTTAATGTAGTTTTCTATAAACATGCCCAAATAATATATCTACAGAATGTTAAAATAGCATTTGATATTGCTTCTAGTTTGTTTGCATTACCTGAAATACAAGGTCAAGTCGAACACATCGCATTGTGGGATACCAATGTAATTTTGACCAATCATTTGCATATTCTCTGCATGCAGAAAAGGTGCATACTGTGAAAAGTATATATTAGTAGTAAAATATTCAAATTCTGTTAATTAAGGCAATAAATATTGTTTTAAAAATTGAGTCCACACCACAGCTATAATGACAACAGCACAGGGGAACATTTTCAGAATTTTTTTTTCAGGATGATGAATGATAAACCAGTTGACAGCCAATTAGAATCTATTCTGCTTTAAAGAGCTTGAACATGTAAAGCGGCAGATGACATACAACTGCAGCGCACACTTAGAATAAACAGAACAATATTGTGTGTTGATGTGGACGCTAATATTGTTATAGTTATTGCTCTTGGTGTGAACGGACCTTAACTCGAGTGTTTACAGTACACCTGTACTTTTATTTCCGCTCAATGAAGGGTTTTTTCTGACGCCTTAGAAGGACAGCTAGCTTCAGCTCAGGGACAGCTGCAGTATGAGACTACTGAGTCAAACTGTGACCTACTGGTCCATTGTTCCTCACAAAGGCTTTCTGTGTGGACCTGTGGTTCCACATCACACTACTGTACAGTACTGGCCAAGAATTCTTCTTGTAATTTATTTATTTTGTTTTCTACAGTGTATTCAACCACCTACAGAGTAATTTTGCTTCTCTCCCCCTATTTCTGTTTGCCCTCACTTCTGCAGCGCGTCACAGGCGATGTGAACTGACAGCTCTCATCCTCGGGCAGGGTGAGGGAACAGACCTCCTAAACCATTAGAACATATGCTTTCAACCTTCTCTGTCTGTCTCTCTAGCGTGATCTTTTACCCTCTCGCCTGCTCTCCTCTATTCATACACCTTAAACCAAAAAGCATTTGCTCTATATGCTGTTAATTGCTGCAGGCACAAAAAGCACTGTTTTTTAAACCGAAGGCTCAACAGTGCACGCGTTGCTGAATTAGACAAACCAGTAGATCTGCCTGACCTGTGCGTTAGCCCGTGTTGAGTTAAGTTATGTAAATAACTGACAGTTGAAAATACAGCAAGAAACAATGGCTATGAAATAAAGGCTGTGAATATTAACGTGTACTGATATATGATAATTTTTAATTGTGATGGCTAAGGCAAAGATTACTTTTATTATTGCTAAAAACACTTTAAAAACTGCATAGCAATGCCCTAACAGCTAACAATAAAACAATATTGTTTAATATTGTATTAAAACAATAAAAACCACCAAGCATCTTAAAGGGATAGTTCACCCAAGAATGAATATTCTGTCATCATTTACTCACCCTCATGCTGTTCCAACCCTGTATGAGTTTCTTTCTTCTTTTGAACACAAAAGAAGATATTTTGGAGAATGTTGGTGACAAAACAGTTGCTGGTAGCCATTGACTTCCTTAGTAGCCTATTCCATAGTATGTCAATGGCTACCGGCAACTGATTAAATGAGTAAATGATGACAGAATTTTCATTTTTGGGTGAACTATCCCTTTGACAAGACAACCATAGCAATGTCCTAGCAAATACTGAAAAACACAGGGGCAACCACATACATATGATAAAAAACACATTTAGAAAACCATAGCTGCACAGCAATGCTAGCTAATAACCTAGAACACATAACAAAATGCTAAAAAATAAAATGCACAACAAAATGCTAAAAAAAACACCACTCATTACACCCTAGAGACCATATAGCAATGCAGTAACAACCCCCCAAAACACCCATATAATTAGCAATTTGCTAAATCCACTAGAAAATTTGTAGCAACCATATAGCAGCATGCTGAAAGCACCCTGAAAACTCTAGCAACTGCATAGCAACATGCTTAAAAACACTCATAACACCCTAGAAAACACATAGAAATACTCAACCTTTCAGAAGACTCATCCAACTAGCAATTTGCTAAATCCTCTCAGAACTTTCTAGCAACCACCCAGAACATCATAGCAAATGCAAAGCAACTTTGCATCTTGCTATTTGAAAATACTTTTAATGTCTCCTGTATTTAATTTGTCGATCCAGCAAATGCTCGACAAACACACCTACATCCCAGGAAGACATAGGTGGAGATATTTCAGCATTTCATGGGTTTGCTCAGCTCTCTGAAGCTCTCGTCTGCAGCTGTCAGCTCCTGTTTTCTTACATGTCTGTCTGGCTAAACATTGGCTCTTAACTGTTATGATGTTGTCATCTGGTGCTTTGTCTAAAGGCGCAGGTTGAGTTTTACTCTGCTCGGTTGCTGTCAGGATGCCAGCTGTTCCACTGGCTACTTCAGAGAGTTGAAATGAGGAGGGGTAAACCCCCTATTACTATAGTACTTTTGTGTAGTTTTAACATGCCCCAGTAGAGGCACTGTCAGCCAAAGACCAGAAAACCAGAGTTTTGAACACTAAATTAAAGTTCTGAATACAGAATGAGCTTTTTGCGTTTTGGTCCAATGAAGAGCACACCCATGGGCAGCAGTATACAGCATTCAACATAATACATCTATTTGAATATATTTTATTTATGGAACTGTGCAATTAAAATAAATAAAGTAAACTTTCAAGAGGAGAGATGTCTTTTCCTCTTCGCATTTTCAAACATTTGTAAAAGAGGCGGCTTGGTCACGCACAGCTGCAGTGTTTTGGTTCAGTGGCTCAGTTAAACAATCTTAAACTTTGGAATCCAGTTGAAGCGGAGGAGGATATATCACCATGTTGCAACATAAAGTGGTCACCAGCCTGTTTCAGCTCATAAATACTGTAATGCTCAAATGTTTGTCTATTGAGAGAAATCTGCAATTAGAGAAGCATTAAACAATGTATACTCTTGCATTTATGACTGAATGACTTCTAATATGTGTATGTATTAAGAATATCAAAGCAAAACTATTCACACCTTAAGGGGACAGTTTTCCAAGCATTCTCTCTCCCTCTCTCTCTGTTCCCAGTGGGGGTGTTGTTTATAGAGCATTATAATTTATAACTGTACAGAGTAGATTTAATTTCGGTGCTGAGCCTCGCCAGCAGGGCGCCAGGCTGCAATCAGAGGAATCAGCTCACTGTGAGCCCTGCTGAATGGAAAGTATTATCATAGGCCACAAATGGACACTGTTTGCCCTCAAATATTTCCCCGGACGCTTAGAGTGTGCTTCTCTTTCATTCATCTTCTCTGTTAGTAACCCCCCTCAGCTTCAGTGTAGCATCAGCTGATACTCTCTCTCCCTCACACTCCTGTTTAGCTGTATGTATGTATGTATGTATGGATGGATAGATATATAGATGATAGATACAAATATATGTGTTTCTGAGTTGTTTACTGAATGTGCTGTGTTGTGAGGCCATGTGGCAACAACATAGCATACCATTTGAATCATATATTACATAGTGCATCCTGCTGCTTTACATACAATACTTTTTTAGTATACATTATGTACTGCACAGTGGCAAGTGCATTAGTAATCCATTTCTAACAGGTTTTAGACAGACTTACATGGCACCATAACATCACATGTGCTTAAGAGATAATTAAGTGAATATTTGATGTGTAAATACAATTATAACTTAAGAAGAAAGAAAAGAAAATCATCATCCTGCACAGTTCTGGATTTTAATGTTGTGTTATGCCACACTCACAGCAGTGAGACTTAAGGGCTTTGAATGATTAGATCACTGTTGCCATCTGTGTAGACAGCTGAGCAGAATGGATTTTAACTGCACATGATGTACCATCACAACACTGATAAAGAAAGCATGACTGGATGGAGGTTAAATGAAACTGTGCATCTGAAATTACAGCCTTTGCTGGGTTATTATACAGTCTACTCGTGATGTACCAGTGTAATATTTTGTAGTCGTGTGAGATAAATGTGTATTTACTTTATACATTTTAAGATAATTTTTTTAAACAAATATCTTAAAAAATTAATTTATAAATATTATGTTTTTAACACTTTAGATTAGGGAACACATATTCACCGTTAACTAAGAGTTGCCCCTTCTTATTTATAGTTAGTTGTTAAGTTTAGGTATGGGGTCTGCTTAAGGGATCTAGAATATGGTCATGCAGAATGAGGCATTAATATGTGCCTTATAAATACTAATAAACAGCCAATATACTAGTAATATGAATGCTAATAAGCAACTAGTTAACAGTGTGAATTGGTCCTTAAAATAAAGTGTTAGCATTAAGTTTTTTGGGAATCATACAACCTGAAGTAACCTTGCTTTTCTATAAAAAGGTCAAATTATCTGATGTTTTAAGAAATGTATTGACTTTGACACAATTATATTTCCCTTTATTGTCTCATCAAGACACCTCTATCACTCTGACATATAAACTGAACTTTTATGCATTTTTACATAAATTAATATATGGGAATAAATAAATAAATTAATTATACATACATACAAACATACTGTACATACATAAAGTCAGGTCATTTACTGTTAGTTGTACACACTAACAGTCAAAAGTCTTGAATGCAATTCTGGATTTTCCACAAATTTCATTACATCATTCTTCAGTGTCACATGATTCTTCAGAAATCATTCGAATATGCTGATTTGGTGGTTCAGTGTCGAAAACAACTTTATATTTTGATGAATGGAAAATTCAACATAAACCTTTTTTGAATGTAAAAAATGTCTTTGCTGTTTTGATCAATTTAATGCATCCTTGTTGAATAAAAGTATTTATTTCTTTTAAAAAAATCTTGCCCCAAACTTCTGAATGGTAGTGTATAAAGTAACAATATTGGAATAATCGGAATTTATAATGCTGCCTTTTTAGTGACCTTTGATTCATGCAGTTGCCTAAAAGTTATGACGCAGAGAGTGTGGAGAGAGTATTTTGTCTTCATTTATTTTCTCTTTCAACTGCCCAAACTTCTCCGCCTCCTCCATCTATCTTTTTGCCCCCAGCACTGTTTTCACCCCACTCTTCTGGGGGAGTTTCTGTCCATAAATCTTTATTTGTTTTGTGCCTGGCTGATTGGCCAGATCTGTATTTTGTCACGGCTTAACAGGAGCCTTGCCATGGTTCAAGATGCCCCCCTTTGGCAGTACAAGGGTCCGTCTTCACTAGCCCAAATCCAGACTAATGATATTTAAACACTGAAGGCCATTAGCAAGACCTATCAGGTCCCAGTCCTCCAGCCTTTGGGGAGGAAGGTACACAATCTCCACCATCTCTGTACTCTTTTTGCCCTGAGGCCTCATAAGAAGGATGAAAGGAGGAAGGTTAAAGCAGTTATGGAGACCCTCTTTAGGCAAATTTGTAACTTAGATGGTTTTACATGTTGAAAGAGTGAAAACATTTCTAGGAACTGTTGACTCACCACCCTTTCTATATAGCTCACAAAACAATTCTGGTTGATAGCTGTATCTAAGTGTAAAAATTGGCCTTCGATTTTTTAAAGGGGAACTGTGTTCCTCCAGTGCAGTGGTTCTCAATGAGGGACCAGGGCCCACTAGGGGGCCTCAGCAAACTTTTAAAGGAGCCACAGCATGACTTAAAATTATTTAAGTGACGCTATTTTAAAATAATCTAACTCAATCAAGGTGTAAACTGATTTTATTTCTTTTTGATCCTATAACAACTATTAATTTATTAAAGAACATACACTAGAAACATTTGAAAGCAAGTAGCTTTGATATAATTACAGCAGAACACAGCTCTAGTGGCACCAAATGGAAGTGGAAAATAATGACTGTTATCAAAGAGATTTCCTGAACACTTTTCCCATCTGCCATTGGTTGGACAAACAAATAGTCCCAACCACAGTAAAGAAAAAACTATTTGTAATTTTTTACTTCTTGTAAAATGTACATCTTCAATACATTGCAGTACATTTGAGGAGCTACACGTTTAATTCAATGTGTTACTTGCCATTTCTTTGTAATTATTTTATTGATTGATTTATTGATTTTTACTAGCAATTTCTGAGTGAAAATGTTTCAAAGTAAATCAAAGTTTTGACAGCACCACAATGTTAACATTTGTCTGGGAAAAACAACCTATCTGTGTTGAATTGGGATAAAATAAACTTTTTATTTTTATTATTTTTTTACTTAAAGGGGTCATATGATGCAACTTAAATTTTTCCTTTCTCTTTGAAGTGTTACAAGCTCTTGGTGCATAAAGAAGATCTGTAAAGTTGCAAAGACTAAAGTCTCAAATCCAAAGAGTTATTCTTTATGAAAGTTAAGAGTCAACCATGCCTTCCTTAAAAGGCTCGTTCTAACACGCCCCCACATGCCTACGTCACGATGTGGGAAGATTTGCATAACGCTGCCCAAATGTTCACGCAAAGAAAGAAGGTGTAACTTTTATTCTCGCTGTAGTATTGTTGTTGCCGCCGCCGCCATGTCGTGAAGGCGCTGTGTGTTTCATTGTGAAAGCGAAACTACTTTGTTTGGCCTTCCAAAAAAGGACGAAATCCGCTTCCTAATGCCTAGAGCTGATCCGTGCTGGGCGCTGAGGAAATACATCAACTTCACGCTGTGGATCACCAGATCGACTTTCACCGTCGACGAAGCGGAGTCCAGCCCGGGGTCGTCACATGTGGTTGCCGCAAGCCCTCCAGTCGCTCCTTCGTCGAATCCGCCGGCTGCGCCATTCTCAGGCCCGCCCACCGCCACTCACTCTAGCCGCCGGCCTCCGCTCACTCTAGCATTGTGAAAGAAGAAACTACTTTGTTTGGCCTTCCAAAAGAGGACACGACTAGAAATCAGTGGTTAAGTTGTATTTACAACACTGTTCCAGAACAGTTCAACCCAAATATTAATTTGTGTGCAGCATATTTTATGGAGGACTGTTTCCTGGGAGAGTAGACTACAATACTGGCTGTTCTGACTCACAGACTGTAAGTACGTTTTCATTCAAAGAATTTGACACTGATGATTCAAACGCGAGTTTTGAGCAGTGTAGAGTAGCGCTTGTTTGTAATTTCTCCGATCACAAATGCAGATATGGTTTTATGTTTACGCGGCGCGATGCAACGCAACGCTTAAAAAGACAGTATAAGTCATTATAATCTGTAATTATGTCCCCACTGGATACAACAAATGCCTCGTTTATAATGGGTTTTAATGTTTTTGAATCGTCGCTCCGGCCGGACAGGGCATCACAATATGGTAAGGGGCGTAACATTTCCGTCACACGCTTGAGGTATTCGGCCAATCACAACGCACTGGATAGCTGGCCAATCACAGCACACCTTTCTTTTCAGAGCGATGAGCTTTGTGAAAATCGACGCGTTTCAGAAAGGCGGGGCATAGAGGAGAAACAATAATGTACAGTATGTGGAAAATAATGTTTTTTGAACTTTAAACCGCATAAACACATTTCATTAAACCAAATAATGTTATTTTTAGCAGCATCATATGACCCCTTTGAAATGGTTGATTCATTATTTAAAATATAAACAATTACACACTTCACCTTCATTTTTTAGGCTTCCTAGAAAGTCTTTGTATATGATTAAATATAGTAGCATCACAAAGGAATAATATGTATTTTTGAGTGAATTGTACAGAAATAGAATGGATTCACAACTGAATAGTTAACAGATTTTTAAAGATCAGTATAGTGGACACCATGCAAGTTTGATAATTTCCATAGATTAATTTAAATATGAAAGGATTCAGTAAGAATGCATATAATGCTGTAACTGTTATGAATATAACACTGTAAAAATTGAAATGTAAAAGCATGCAGAGTGATCAGTATGTTTTCAACATAAACCTATATGAGTGTAGGAGAAACAGCTAGGCCTGCGATTGATGTTCGGAGGGGGATATGCTCCATTTGCAGTAAGTATAGTCATTCGTTATAGGCCTGACCCAATGTTTTCCTAATGTCTGTGTGCTCGAAACTCTTTGATGAAGACCTTAAACTGACATTAAGATGGCCTTTGCTTGGATGAACAGCCAGCTGTGTGTTGAGGGTCATTTGAAAGTGATTGTGACCCTCTTGTGGACCCCAGAATGCCACACCGCTTCTGTCGCCATAATTAATGCCTTGCTTTTCCACAGACTTTGATGAACAACTTTCCTCTCTCTGTTCTTGTGCTGGAGAAACCCATAATGGTTGTGGGTTGGACTGAGAATACTTTATGGACTGTGAAAAATAACGCTTGTACAACAAAGGAACACTCTTAAAAAAACACAAGAACATAATTGATTTTCCTAAACTTTTATGTATATATATATATATATATATATATATATATACAAACTCATACATTCTTCTGACATATGAATCTCTTCGAAGTGTTTTAAAAGTATTTATATATATATTTTTGTACAATTGCTTTTGAAAACCAGCTAAAAATATAGGCTGGCCAGTATGTCATGTGACAGGCTAAAATAATATACAGTTAGGTCAAACATGTCTTTGTTAGTGAGCTTTGCAGGGGCAGAAAGTAAAATAAGTGCCAGGTAATCGGCCTTCAAGCCCTAACGTGAAATATCTCTCAGATCTCACATCCCTAGTCTGAGAGATTTAGAGAGAAAAATCTTGATGCTGTGGCTCTTAATATTGAAGCAGATGTATTGGAATATAATCCAGTAATCTGTAGCCTGGAGAGGAAGAGGGAAAAATCACTTTTAAAACGTAAGTGCAACTAATGACCTCTTTTCCCATGGCCAGCTTTAGACGGCACAGTCCACAATCCAGAGCAGTGGAGCACTGGGAATATATTTATTTTTCATGGTAACTCTACAGGATATGAAATGTTAGGTAAAGGGAAACATGGAAATTTGAGGAATGAGGAAGAGAAAATGGAAACCAGAGTGCAGACAGAAAGAAAGAGAGAGAGAGAGAGAGAGAGAGAGAGAGAGAGAGAGAGAGAGAGAGAAAATGTATACAAATATTTTGAGGAACTTCTAATATGTAAAGTAATCTGTAGCCTGGAGAGGAAGAGGGAAAAATCACTTTTAAAACGTAAGTGCAACTAATGACCTCTTTTCCCATGGCCAGCTTTAGACGGCACAGTCCACAATCCAGAGCAGTGGAGCACTGGGAATATATTTATTTTTCATGGTAACTCTACAGGATATGAAATGTTAGGTAAAGGGAAACATGGAAATTTGGGAAGAGAGGAAGAGAAAATGGAAACCAGAGTGCAGACAGAAAGAAAGAGAGAGAGAGAGAGAGAGAGAGAGAGAGAGAGAGAGAGAAAATGTATCCAAATATTTTGAGGAACTTCTAATATGTAAGAGGTCAAAGAAAAAAATGTCACAAAAGCAATCTGGCAGCATCTTAGATCACATTTCTATACAGAGAAAGACTTTTATTTAGAAAATTAATTAACAACCTTAGTTACCTTACTGCAAGTGTAATTGCAAGTATACTCAGCATATTTATAATTTACATAACTAGAAAGTGACTTTAGGTGACCAACATTGGATTCAATTAGAGTGGTTAATATCTTTATGGGCAGGAGGATGGCGGGTTTGGGTGGGGCTGTGCTGTGATTGGTCAGGCACACGTGATCCAGTCCACAGATCAAAAGAGAGCACTTGATGAATGACTGGACCGAGAGTTGCAGAGGAGGTAGAGCTTTGCTGCTCCTTGCTTTGAATCATTGATCAAGGTCGTTCTCAGTTCATTAATTTCGGCTGGAAAGGGCCTGCCCTCACTTTGTCAATTTAGACAAACACACACACACACACACACACACACTGAGCAAACAATTCATGCCCAGTTCTGTGAGACATTCAAAGTTAACTTATTGAGAAAGATCAGTGTTATGCTTGGAAACTGTAACTTCACACATACATAAAATGTGTGTTCACCACTAAGATTTTACCTTTTTATCAACACTTTGGCCAATCAGTTTAGTTTATTTGGTCTCGGTTTTGTAACCATGAAATAAAAGTAGAGGCTTTTTGAATCTGTATTTTAAAGTAATGTAGAGTTGTGTTCAGAAAAATGGCCAGTTCTCCTCTGGCCAGACGAAACCAGCAGTTCAATTCCAGGCTGCAGCAAAGTCACATTGAGCAGAGGACTCAACTGGTTCCTGTGGTCTTGTCCCGGTGGCCATCTAGGAGACAAGGTCTTTACTGAGGATCTGTCTCTGGGGCTCATCTAGTTGTCCTGGTCTCCACTGACATTCATGGCTGTCGAGGTCATCTCTAGGTTCTGATCCACCATCTGGGCTGGATCCGTACTGGATCCGGGTGACTGCAGTAACCATCTGATCTGGATACAGACTGGAACTGGTGGCTACGGTGACCTCGGAATGAGAAAAAAAACGACTGATATTAGCATGCAGTAACCATCTGATCTGGATACAGACTGGAACTGGTGGCTACGGTGACCTCGGAATGAGAAAAAAACGACTGATATTAGCATAGATACCATTCTTCTAACGATGTAGCAAGTACATCGGGTGCTATGGGAAGTCTTCCTGGTTCCGTTTGTCCTAATTAATACAGCCTAACAATCCTTTAACCAATTTGAATATTAGAAATGTGTTAGTGTGTTATGTGTAAGCCAGGTTAACGAGTTGGGTCTTTAATCTAGATTTAAACTGACAGAGTGAGTCTGCCTCCCGAACAATGTTAGGTAGATTATTCCAGAGTTTGGGCGCTAAATAGGAAAAGGATCTGCCACCCGCAGATTTTGATTTTGATATTCTAGGTATTATCAAATTGCCAGAGTTTGATACACAGCGGACGAGGAGGACTATAATGCAATAAGAGCTTGCTCAAATACTGAGGTGCTATAAACCATTCAGGGCTTTCTAAGTAATAAGCAAGATTTTAAAATCTATACGATGTTTAATAGGGAGCCAGTGCAGTGTTGACAGAACCGGCCAACAAAGTTTTCTAGTCTTTTCAAAAGAATGTCGTGGTCAATAGTGTCGAGCGCAGCGCTAAGATCCAGTAGAACTAATAGAGAGATACAACCACGATCAGATGATAAGAGCAGGTCATTTGTAACTCTAATGAGAGCAGTCTCGTTACTATGATATGGTCTAAATCCTGACTGGAAATCCTCACAGATACCATTTTTCTCTAAGAAGGAATATAATTGTGAGGATACTACCTTTTCTATTATCTTGGGACAGAAAAGGGAGATTTGAGATCAGTCTGTAATTAACAAGGTTTTGGGGACATATCCTAATAACAATGACAAATTAACAATAGTCAGAAGAGGATCTATGACTTCTGGAGTTAACAAGTTTATACAACTCTTCCTCTCCTATAGTAGAGAATTAGTAGAATTGTTCCTCAGGGGATCTATAGCACACTATCTGATGTGATACTGTATCTGACGGCCGCATGTTTACAATTTTATCTCTAATAGTATCGATCTAGGAAGTAAAGTAGTTCATAAAGTCATTACTGCTGTGATGTTGGGAAATGTCAACACCAGTTGATGCTTTATTTTTCGTTAATTTAGCCACTGTATTGAATAAATAACTGGGGTTATGTTTGTTTTCTTCTAAAAGAGATGAAAAGTAATCATATCTAGCAGTTTTTAATGTTTTTCTGTATGATAGGGTTCTTTCCCGCCAAGCAATACAAAATACCTCTAGTTTTGTTTTCCTCCAGCTGCGCTCTATTTTCCGGGCTGCTCTCTTTAGGGTGCAATTGTGCTCATTTTACCATGGTGTCAAACTGTTTTCCTCAATCTTCCTTAAGCGTAAAGGAGCACCCGCCCTCTGAGAAATACTGAAAATATTGTTATAAATTTTAGCAACACCTCCCCCTTTATCTTTTGTATGTGGCTCATGTTTATAACAGTAATCTTGGGGGGTAGACTCATTTAAAATAATGTAATCTATTTATGACTGGTTTTGTGGTCCAAGGTCACATATGTTTTTCTGTTTTGTTAAAAAAAAAAAGTTGTACATTTGAAACAACAGGAGGGATTTTTATTTTTTAGGGAATTTTTAATTTTGGTTGAATGATCCCTTTATTATACATGCACCAGTATCATTTTAATATAGTGGCAGATGATTTGGCAATCTTATTGCCATCAGTGTGTAATTTACGATTAATTCTTTGTAATTCTATGCCCTAATAATTTCACCAGTCACACATTTGTTTTACATACAGAGCCACTTTATTCATTATATCAAAAAGCTTTATTTTTGCCTGCATGGTGATAATGAAGTTTAAACGATCTCCTAAAACATGTAGAAGTACCGTGCCACGGTGATGTGATCCTATGAGAACCATAAGGCTGTTTATCTTGGCTGTCGCCGATTCTTGGTCTTGATTCCCTAATCTCCTTTGTTATTTTTGTTTGACAGCTGTAGTGTAGTATTAAATATTCAGGGAAATTTTGCAATTGTAATTACTGGGTCAGGGACCCTCTCACACATGATTTAGTGGCAATCTCACCAACAGAGAATCATCTTTAATTTAGACTGCTACTGCCTTTATGGTCGCAGGATTTGGGACAAGCGTGAGAGAGCGGGTTGAATGTTTCCATGGGTACATGTGCATGTGTTTGGGATTAAAAACTGGTTGCTCTGGTGCAATGCTTAGCTGTGCTATCTCTGATTGTGGATGTGTGCCTGTGTATATGCTTTTTATGACCACTAAACATCCCCTACTGCGGCGCCCGCTGTGTAGATCAGCTTTCAGTTCTAATGCACATTACGTTGCTTCTTCTTGACATTTCACTCAGTGCGCTCTCGGCCCCAGGCTTCCAGCCGGCATAGTAGCAGACTGTGTTTTTCATTTGATGCTCAGTGCATACAGAGAAGCCGAACAGGGGGTAAAATACAAGTTTAGGGGCCAGCGGCAAACATCTTGTTTCTACTTTTCCGTTTTGGCAGTTGCAAACTGTGACGCATGGGCCTTGTAGCTCATTACTGCAGGAGCCTGGTGCTTGTCTCTATAATCAAGGCAGGGCTGCCCGATTCTGTGCCTGCACTGCATGTACAGCGTGGCTCTAGCTTTGTGTTCCTAGTCTTTCTTTAAACCTTGTATATGTGTTTTCAATAATACTAGCCTGTGAAAGTCTGCTGATCCTTTGACAAAGAGTCCTGGAGTGAGTATGTGAGAGAGATACTGGGAAAGAGTTCATAAAAGGCCAGATCAATGGTGAATGTGTATGCATGCTACACTTAAAGTTTTTTTTTATTTTTTATGGTGGAGTAGAGCTACAGTTTTTACAGCACATTCAAAGACTTTACTTTTTTAGCTGTCTGTATGAATTAAGGACAGTGTGCTCAAGTGTGGTGTTGGAAGACTGGACCATATTTTACTCTCTCTTTTTCCCTCACCCCATTTGGGAATTTACCCTTGTCCCACCCTGCCCAGTCCACTGCTAATTACTACAGCGAGCCCCTTTATGACAATATGCAAAACACTAATGACCTTTAAACACAGTCTATTGTCTTCATGCCCTCATCAGCATTTGAATATCAACAGTTTTGTAAATCGTTGGGATGTGTAGGAGACTACAGACTATAGTGTGAAAATTTATGTTGCTTCAGGACTTGCTTTCAAATGCAATCAACATGGAAGACATTTCTACATTTCTAAGTGATCTTGTGACTTCACCAAAATTAATTATTATTGCATTTGTTGCATCCAGTGGGGACATAATTACGGATTATAATGACTTATACTGTCTGACTTATACTGTCTTTTTACGCATTGCATTGCATCGTGCCACTTAAAACATAAAACCATGTCTGCATTTGTGATCGGAGAAATTACAATCTACAGGCGCTACTCTACACTGCTCAAAACTCGCGTTTGAATCGTCAGTGGCAAATTCTTTGAATATAAAAAACGTACTTACAGTCTGCGAGTCAGAACAGCCGGCATTGTAATCTACTCTGCCAGGATCAGGAAACAGTCCTCCATAAAATGTGCTGGACACATCTGAATACTTGGGTTGAAGTGTTCTGGAACAGTGTTGTAAATACAACTTAACCACTGATTTCTAGTCGCATCCTCTTTTGCAAACAAAGTAGTTTCGCTTTCACAACGAAACACAGTGTCACACACGGCGGGCTAGAGTGAGCAGAGCTTGCGGCGGGCTTGCGGCAACCACATGTGATGATGGTAAAAGCCGATCCGGCAATCGACAGCGCAAAGTTGATGTATTTCCTCAGCGACCAGCACGGATCAGCTCCAGGCATGACGAAGTGGATATCGTCCTCTTTTGGAAGGCCAAACAAAGTAGTTTAGCTTTCACAACAAAACACACAGCGTCTCCACAACATGGCGGTGGCAGCAAAAGTGAGAATAAAAGTTACACCTTCTTTCTTTGCGTGAACACTTGAGCGGCGTTATACAAATCTTCCCACATCATGATGTAGGTATGTGGGGGCGTATTAGAACAAGCTGTTTTAGGTAGCCGTGGTTGACTCTTAACTTTTATAAAGAATATCTCTTTGGATTTGAGACTTTAGTCTTTGCAACTTTACAGATCTTCTTTATGCACCACGAGCTTGTAACACTTCAAATAGAAAGGAAAAATTGAAATCGCATCATATGACCCCTTTAATATATTATTGTGAGACACAACCGCCCACAAGTAAAAATTGCTAATCACAAAATGAAGATTATTGCAGTTGGTACACTCTCAGAAAAAGATCAATCTAAAAGATACATATGAGTACCCTAAAGTATATAATAACACATACAGTTTACATATTAGTACCTAAATGCAGGGCTGTACAGTGAGACATATATGAAAATGAAACACTATTGAAAGACAGATGATCTTTTAATGTTAATAAAACAACAAAACACAGAAAAAAATCACTCACTGCTCTTGACTGATGAACTTATCATCAGTCAGTTGCTTTAAAAAAAGTATAATTGATGTATATAGTGTTTTACTTTAATATATGTTCATTCAATTTCTTGAATGCTACTGCTAAATACGGTACCTGAAAAATAAAGCACTATTTGTTTTATTTGTATATTATGTGTATTTGTAATGTATATCTTTGTTCTTATTTTCTAATAACAAAGATAAAATAATGACAAAGATTTTTATCTTTGCTAACTTTGCCTAAATGTCTGCCATTGTTTTTTATTTTATATTTTGTTAAGGTGTAAGAGGTGTTATGTTTCTGCACTCTTCCATTTTTAGCAAATTAAGAAAACTTTGTCTAAAACAATTTTTGTGATGGTTTGTATTTTTTGTGCTCAATATGGAACATCGGTGCCTGTTTAAGTGATGAACTCCATTCTTTGTGTTTGTTTTCAGACATGATAACAGAAGTTTTATACTTGTGCTACAACTTTTTGGCCTGTGCTACAAAACTTTCAACCTCTGTAGCACCAGTGCTATGGGAAAAAAAAGTTAACGTACAGCCCTGCCTAAATGGTACGTTACTACCTTTTGAAGGTTTACCGCCTCAGTTACAGCTTTCGTACCCTTTTTTTTTTGAGAGTGTATTTAACTAACAAAGAAGTCCTGTAGCAAAGTGGTCATACAGTATATGACATTTACAACTGTTTTTCGTGCTAGAAATCTTAACACTATCACTGCACCTCCAAGGGGAAAAATAAATCAATCAAAATTCAATGTAAAAAATTAATTATATGACCTCTATGAATCTGTATTTATCCATTCTTGACCCCTGCTATCCACAACCTACATAACGTTTGCACTCCAAAACAGAAATGGGAAACAACTCCAGCCACAAAGAAATGATGGTATATTTGATCCAATGAATTCATTTGTTTCTGTACTGTCTCTGTCAAATGAAGGAATAAACAGGACTGTGTGGGAAACATGACTGTCTGTGCTCACTGCTGATTTAGCTTCCTCCATATTTCTATTTTATAACCATAAAAAAACTTCTGAAATAATCTCTGATCAGTCAACAGCACAAACAAGCTGTCATTTTAGTTGCCCACTCTTTAACAGGAAATTATCTGTGGTCAGAGATGGGCAGGTGGGCAGCACCTCTGATGTGGTTTATGCTGTTGGCATGTTAGCAGTAATGTCACTCATTTATTTCACACACAGACTAACTAGAAACCAATCTGAATCAACTTCAACTATGTTTCTTTGAAACTCAAAGTTTCAATATCATCTTTTTTTGTTTAGAAGATCAAAATGTACACAGCACTCGACTCGGGTTAGAGGATAGGCAGCCTGTCAGGGAATATTCGTGTCACATTTCACTGGAATTTTTTTTTCGTTTTTGTCTAGTTCTCTAAGATATTAAAATATTAATAAGATAATTAATTAGTTAATTAATCTCTAAGATATGAATAAGCTGTTTTCTTATTTGCAAACTAGATAAAGCCTGCAAAATTGTGTTTATGTAAAAATTATGTGAAAAATTTACAAATTTCAATCAATCAAATTTTAGTTTATTTTGTATTTTATGCAGAATTCTTTGCATAAAATGTGTGCCATACAAATACATCCTGAAGGCTAGACTTAATCTCTTAATGTTGATCTCTCAGTTTAATCTCCTCAGTCTAGTTTTACTACAGTTTAATTGTATTGACTTTGAAGCAGCTGTTAAATTTAAATATTCTCTAGTCTAAAGCTGACTTTTAACGCTTTCAACAGACATGCAGACACTAACACATGCAGTTGTTGAACTGCTGTTGAGAGAATCAATGCAAACCTAAATAGCACACATGTAGGTGCACTTGCCTGACATACAGTGGGTATAGAAAATAATCACCCCTCTTTAAAATAATCACATTTTGTTGCTTTGCAGTCTGAAATGAAGACGGACACAGTTTTTGTTTTATCCAGCTGTATTTACAGGTTCATCTCAATAAATTAGAATGTCGTGTAAAAGTTCATTTATTTCAGTAATTCAACTCAAATTGTGAAACTCGTGTATTAAATAAATCCAATGCACACCGACTGAAGTAGTTTAAGTCTTTGGTTCTTTTAAATGTGATGATTTTGGCTCACATTTAACAAAAACCTACCAATTCAATTCAAATCTCAACAAATTAGAATATGGTGACATGCCTGGAAGACTGCTGATCTGACAGTTGTCCAGAAGACAATCACTTTATTGGTCTTATGAAGTATTCTAATTTGCTGAGATAGTGAATTGGTGGGTTTTTGTTAAATGTGAGCCAAAATCAAAGACTTAAACTACTTCAGTCAATGTTCATTGAATTTATTTAATACACGAGTTTCACAATTTGAGTTGAATTACTGAAATAAATGAACTTTTCCACGACATTCTAATTTATCGAGATGCACCTGTACTCAGTGCAACTTACAACATCCAAGTGAAAGCTATTTACGAAATTTTAAGAAATTTAACTTATTCTTTTCTATACCCCACTGTATATGTACATGAACAACAAGACTATGAACAACAAGTGAGTTTACATTTACCACAGTGTCACTTTTAAATTTGAAATCATTTCACTACTTTGGTTTGAGCAGATGTCAGTTTTGCTATTTTTTCCCAGGTGCTGGACTAACTAGCAATTTACTGAACAGTACAAAGATCAATAAGTATTAGAAAAGGATTTATTGAATTCTATTATGTTTTTTTGTTGTTGGATTAGCTAGTTTTTCTGGTTCTAAAAATATCCAACCTTGTAGATAAACCTACAATGGTTATGATCATATCAGTAAAACATTTTCAACTCTATAATGCATTCAAAAACTGGAGAAAAAAAATCCTTTTGGAACATGAGCTTATAAACCAGTCCAGTCGTTATAAAAGAAATTTCATCTAATACCATATTGTATTTAATCAATTACTTCTAATTAATTAGTGAATGTGCAGAAATTTAGATTGTTACCATTACCTTGTTATCACTATATTTACCCCTTTTATTCATTAAAAAAGTAGATATTCTTTGAAATTTCAGATTTTACATGAACTACAACAAAACCTGTGTGATGCAAGAATGTTTTTTCAATATTCATAAAAACTAAATTTTATATATCATTATATGAAATATAAGAATGTACAGAATATATCTGATAATTATCAGTATTAACTCCACTGAAATCACTGGATTTAATACTGGAAACATTTTCTTGTCATTGTGTAAATAATCAAATTATATGTAATAAAGTTTAAGTGTATAAGCTGTAAATATGCCATAACTGATTTCATATTGTTTATTTAATCACAAAACAGGTAAATTAGCATATAGGGTCTTCCAGAACTAGACTTAAAAAAAAAATAAAAAATCTGAGAAAACACATGCAAATGTAATAAGTAAACATACATTAAAAGAAAATTATAATAAAATTAAAGCAATTTACAGTTCACACACACACACACACACACACACACACACACACACACACACACACACACACACACACACACACACACACACACACACACACACACACACACACACTCACTCATGTCAAGGACAGCCAATGTTTTGTTCTGGAAAACTGGTGAAGTTTTGTCTATAGGTGATCTCACTTCAGAAGCTCCGGGCATTCTGGGAATTGAAAACACTCTCACACACAAACATACGATCACAGAGCCGCAGCTTTAATGAGCATGTTAGGAATAGACAAAAGTATTTTAGGATCTGAAATATATAATCAACTCCTGAGAATGTATTTTTGAATTCCCTGGCCAAAAACTATAGCAAATGCCTTTGAGAGAGCGAGAGAGAGAGAGAGAGAGAGAGAAAAAATAGTTCCCTTTCATGGGAACTTCGAACTGCGTCCTCTGGGGTCGCTATGGGGAGCGCCTCGTCATGACCCGTGTCTGAAGCATATATTGAAAAAACGACGTCACTTTCGGTGCGACTATAGTATAAATAGGCACCGGGAGAACACATCATCCTCTTCTTCATCTTCATTGACTGTTTTTGTTTGAAGCGTGTGTTTCTGTGGTAAGAGCTATTCATATCATTATGGCGAGCACTAGCAAAGCGTTTAGAGGATGTGTGCATCTGTGTTGTCGTTGTTTAACATCTGATGACACACACAATCTATGCGTTATTTATTTGGGCGAAGAGCACGCACGCGATGTCTCCGAGGGGGCAATCGGCGTGCACTGCGAGTGTTTTTCCAATGAAAAAGCTCCACTCTCGTTTGTCTATCTTTTCGCGATGGACAAAACCATCTGCTTCCCGTGATTCAGGACCGCCACTGCTGAGGCACGGAGGAGAATGAGCTCGTGGGGATCGCAGGTGGATCTGGCCGATGAGTTTGAAGAGGGGTTTTCCCTCTCGCGATCCTCGGCTGTGGATGAGAGTGAGCCACTGGAGGATGATGTTATTTCATTAACATTGTCTGATCCAGGGGCCAGTGCTCTGCTGGGTTCAGCCCAGCAAAAGCAGGAAATGTCTGAGGAGGGTATAGAAGCTGAGGCTGAGCCTTCCCAATCCTCCTGCCCTGCGTATGATGAGCTTTTGAAAGTTATGGATCGCGCCACGGCGAGGCTTTACTTGCCGTGAAGCGGGCGAAGAAAGTGACGTTGCGAGGTCATCTCGATGAACGTTATTTTTCTGGCCATAACCCTCCAGCTCAGGTGAGCCTTCCTTTCTTCCTGTTTTCCATAGAGAGATTGAGAAGGAATGGAAGAGGCCGTTTTTCCTCACGCATCCATCGATTCCAGCATTCGAGTTATGCCAACATCGAAGCGATGCGCAAAAGCGGTTATGAGAAGATGCCCCTATATAGAGACGCTGGCCAGCTATCTCTCTATGGGTGAGATGTCCTCTCTTAAGACTCCCTTCTTGACATCTCGCTCGAATGCCAGGGCATACGCAGCAGCAGCAGGTCAGGCTGTCGCTTCATTGCACACGATGGTGATGCTCTACCTGGTGATGGTGATGCTCTACCTGCTGAAAGACCTGGATAAAGGCGAGGGCCTTTCTCCTAATGAGGTAGCTGAGTGCGCTGCACCATGAATCTCGCTCTCTGTGCTACTAAGCAGGCCGCCTCTGCTAGTGGCACGTCCATGGAGGCTATGGTAGTGACGGAGGGACATCTGTGGGTGAACCTTTCTACTCAATGCGCCGGTTTCGCCTTCTGTATTTTTGGTACCTCCGTTGAGACGGTAGTCTAGAAGATCAGGGAGGCAAAGGCGCACTCAGCGGACTTCACGAAGGTCCAGGTCTGAGCCTGAACAACCCAGGGGTCCTGGCCCATCTCGGTTTGAGGATCAGAGATGGGCACAGAAGGCTAGTGTCACGGCTCGCACTCCTTCCCCGCCTGCGGGTAGGGGTAGGAAGAATCGCGGGTCAAAGAAAGGTAGGTAAAAGACCTAAGGGATGTGATCCAGACAGAGCGTCAGCGCTTTTGTCCGGATCAGAGTGATACCTCAGTATCTACTCATTTCCTTCGGGGGTCTTGCATCTGCCCTTATCTTCCCCTTCCTAATTCCCCTGTAACCACAATCTCTGGCGTTCTTTCAGAAAGTGAAACCCATATATTATATAGATTCATTACACATAGAGTGAAATATTTCAAGCCTTTATTCCTTGAAATTTGATGATTATGGCTTACAGATAATGAAAACCCAAAATTCAGTGTCTCAGAAAATTAGAATATTACATAAGATCAATAAAAAAAATATATTTTAAAAAGAAATGTCAGGCTTCTGAAAAATATGTTCATTTCTATGCACTCAGTACTTGGTTGGGCCTCCTTTTGCTTGAATTACTGCATCAATGCGGAGTGGCATGGAGGCAATCAGCTGATTAGGGTGTGACACCATGACTTTCCAAAGTCTTATAGTCTCAAAGTCTTTCCAAAGACTTTCCTGGATTATACGGCCAGGTCACAGGCTTCTGCAGGAGCCTTCTTGATCATTAGGCCCCCGGCACGGCACTGCAAAAATTTCCT
>NW_015505521.1:274015-364384 GCF_001515645.1 Sinocyclocheilus grahami | reverse complement strand
CCCTGAGGGGCCTCCCGATCACCAGGATATCCCCTCTTGCTGAGGCATCGAGCGGGAAGTATAGGTGGCATTTGTGAGAACCTTCTTGTGTAATGCTGTCTCAGGCACTACTCCCCCCACCTTAGAGGGTTGTATTTGAGCTTGTCTTTCCAGTTTGGCTCAGTACTTCCAGGTATCTGTGAGCAGATGTTTGGAAAACTCTTAAATCCATACTATGGTAAGTGCACCCGTTAAGCTTTGCGCACTTTCTAAGATCCACATGGGTGGTAAGTGTGCACGTTATGCTTTGCCCACTTTTCTGAAATCCTGTATGGTAAGGGTTACGCGTTATTAGCCTCGTTCCCTTTCTCTAAGTTCGTTTAGGCCCCGGTACCTTGGGCTCCACTCAACTAGTGTGTCTCTGTCGACACACTCTGGAAGCATCGCTCCCCTCACCATTGAGGGTTATTATGAGCATGGTGCTTTCTTTCGAGCATTTAATTCTCTCTGAGGAATTGGATTCCTCGCTCCATGGGCTGTTCTCGTGGTAGTGCTCCCCTTTTATCAAAGGGTTACCTATGAGTACGCTACTTCTTCTGAATTCGGAGTTCTCCTCTCACGTGAGAGTTGAGTTCTCTGTTTTTCCCAGAGCACCTGGAACAAGCAGCATCAGGCGAACTAGGCCCTTCCTCTGCCTCTCGGATGCGCTGAGTTTTAAAATCCACACTGTGGTAAGTTTGCACGCTAGTACTCTACGTTCTTTTCTAAAATCCTGTATGGTAAGAGCTACGCGCAGCAGCCTCATGCTCTTTCTGAGTGGTTTAAAACCCGGTTCCGCCTTGGGCACCACTCCACTTATGTATCCTCTGGATACCTACTTTAACAGGGTGTTGCTACTAGGGGTCTGTTGAGACAGTTCGTTTAGCATATGCAGAGCGTGTGGTAGCCCCTGTGTGACAGGCCAAGACTAGTATGATTCTAGGCTCTTGGTTGTATTCCCTTAAAGGAATCTATTCCTGATTCCAAGCCTTGAGCTCTACCCCGGGCCCAAGAGTTCTGGCCCTAACAGGTAGGTTTTTTGGGGTATGTAGCCTAGGCCTTTGGCCGTAGGGAATAATGTCACTGACAGCCGTCTAACGTCCCAGGGGCAACTCCCATGGCAATATGGTAGAGTTAGTGCTCGCCATGGTTTCTGGCATGCACTCCCATCAGCATGGTGGCGTGGGTATACCGTTCCCCATAGCGACCACTAGAGGACGCAGTTCGAAGCTCCCATGAAAGGGAACGTCTCAGGTTACGTATGTAACCATGGTTCCCTGAGTAGGGAACGAGACACTGCGTCCTCTAGGTTTCTTGCCATGCTTCGGACGCAAGCTTCAGACGAAGAAGTGGATGATGTGTTCTCCCGCCGGCCAACGTGTTGTTGGTGTTTTTGCAATGTATTCTTCAGACATGGGTCACAACGAGGCGTTCCCCATAGTGACCCCTAGAGGACGCAGTGTCTCATCTTTGTAGCTCTATTCACAATATCCATTTCTAGATTTTAGCTCGAACATGTAACTGCATTACTGTGAATTTTGGGGCATGAAACACTCACAGTAAGTGTGTTTGTGTGTGTGTGTGTGTTTTGTACTAACATTGGAGTTGTTGGGAAATAGAGTGTACTTACTGAGAGAGACAAGGTGGGACAAGCCTTGTGCTTTGTGACTGTTTCTGTCCCATTTGACAGATGATAAATTGGGAAGAAAGCTTACCAGTGTGGTCTCTCACACCACTGTGATTTCAGGAATTATCAATGGTACATGCCGGTTTGTCTGGCCACTGAAACTCTCTCACCTGACTTGCTGAATAATAGATATGCTCATAATAAATATTGCAGTAACTCAAACATATGCATACATTTCACTGCATTTACAACCCCCCAAACAGGAATGCGGTGAACAGTAAATTCATTTTTCATCGGTTTGGAGTATTGACAGTCAGTGAGATGTTTTGTGGTGAGTGGCTCGGGGGTCACAGCTGGTGTTGTAGTCAAAGTAGTTTTGTGTCCATAAATAATTTGGAAGCCGGCATGTCAACTACTGTGTTGACTCACAATTTTCTGTTGGAAATGTTAATGCCATCATTGCATTACCTAAAGATTTGAAATGTAGTTTTTATATATATAGAGCATTTATCTATTTAGAGGCAACATCCAAGACTACATTGAGAGTCATTTAAATACCTCATTAAATTACGTTATGGGCACAGTTTTATTTGCTGTAATTATGACTTTTTTTTTATTGAAACAGGAAATTTGGAGACATATTAAGAGGCCATTGCCTTATTTATTTGTATTAAGTAGCCAGTCAAGAACCATTATTTGCTGCTTGCTATTAGAAGTTGGTGTTAGGTGGTTTTAGTTGGAAGGACATCTTCATTTTATAAAGCATTTGGTTGGACAAAGATTTGCACGCAGAGTTTTTGGTTTGTTTGCTTTTGTAGGTTGTTTTGTTTCGTAGCACAGAGATTTTTCAAACTTTTTGATGCCATGGACCCCCTAAATTCCCTTATGAGGCACCCTCTTCATAAAATAAAAAGGTAACTATATATTTTCAAATATAAAGTCCTACTCACACTGTTTGAAAAAAAAAAAAAATATATATATATATATATACAAGTATTATATTATGACAACAATATGTTGTTATGTTTAAATAACCCTTTTTTGTTTCTAGAAAACTATTTTAGTAATAAGTAATTAATAATTTACATAATAAGTTATTAAAAAAAATGTAAAAAGTGCTGTCAATAAAATCAATAAATCCCAATTAAACTAAATTCTGTCTTTAAAAAAAAAACAGAATGTAATATTAATCACATTTGGTGAATGAAAGAAATCATTGCATTAAACATGTCATTAACATCTTAAGATTTTTTTGTGGACCAAACAACATTTTATGGACTTTTTCAAAGGCATTTTTAAAAATGTATTCTAGGTTGAACTAATCCTTTAATACATCACATCCTTCCCAAACTGTTTTGCAGGACCAATCGCTTATTAATGCTCACAGTTTTGAAATTAAATCCTCAACAAGCACATAGATGTGTTGTTCAGGTGCCCACATACTTTTGACCATGTAGTAGATGGCTTTAAAGCTAATTAACAATGACTTAAAGTGGTTCTATTGTGGTTTTTAAATGTATTCAAAAGACTTAAACTTAAAGACACAAAATAGGTCCATTATATACAGCATAAGGACTGTAACATTTAACTCATCGGCAGCCTAACTTACGTTCTTAGCTTTCTGAAACCTAACACAACAATAATAATGAGCAAAGCTTTACAGAGGAAGCCCTTATGGAGATTGATGATGTTCAGAGTGGCGGCAGGGTGCAGGAGGGTTTGCTCAGAGATACCAGGAAGGTCTGGTAGCAGTCAAGACCCATTTGGGCTAAATTGGGAGGCTGTGCGTGTGCCATATCACAGCTTTAACACGTAGAGCTGTCAGGGAGAATGGCGTAACGCAGGGCAGGGTCAACTTCTTTCCACTCTTTCCACCAGAAATCTGAAATGGAAACCAGACCCCTGTGTATACGAGTGTGTGTGTTTAGTGTGTATGGAAGGGTTTTGGGGTCAGCAGCTTTTAGAAGACCATTTAACCCACCCCTACACTGCTACTAAACACCCCAACCTCCCTTTCCAAAAACAATACAGCTATTTCAGCATAGTTCATCGATGCTGCAGGTGGGTGGGGACGGGCGCTGGCCCTCAGGCTGACCAGGTGGAGATGTTTAGCATCAATGCTAACAACACTACCCACACTTCCGTTACCTTTTAGGCAGTCAGGATGACTGGGAGATTCTGACGGTTCCGGTTATTAAATACGAGAGGAAATATAAGAGACAAAGTGACCATTCTTGGCTTATTATTGGTAATTCTCAGATTATATGTTCTTGCAAATTTCATATATACTAATGTAGAAATTAATTAAATTAATTTAAATGAATTAAAGTCAATTTGACAAATAATTACAAAGAATCTTAATTCAATGTGAAATGTTGAAGCAGAAAGGCTGAAATAGTATTTCCTTGTGTCAACAGTGTAGGTTGACATATTCAAATACATTTCTCATAAATATTGAAAATATATGTTTTAATTGTTTACATTTTTTAATCACAGTGGTTTTGCTGTTGTTCATGTATATGTTGAAATTTCAAAGTGGTAATAATGTAGTAATAACATGTTAATAACATTCAAAACTTTGACATTGGAGAACTGAATGATCAAACTTTGAGAATTGGGAACTGAATTGAATGATCAACCACAATATGGTTTTAGTTGAAGCATAATAAGTTATATCTGTTTTTAAAGACAGATCACGTTCCACCGGTTCAAAGCTGACTCAACAATGCAAAAGGTGTTGGCAACTTTATGCTATTTAGGGCATTAGGAAGGTTAATGGAATAATTATGCTCAAAAATTCTGTCATTACTTATTCATTCTTTTGTCATTGTAGATTGAGATTATACAACTGCCATATGAGAGTGCAAATGTATTATTATTTTTATTATTTTTTATGAACTGTCAAAGTGTAGAAAATTGCTGCACGGAGAGTCTTTACAATTCATCTTTTTGTTTTTCACTGAAAAACAGTAACAGCAATAGCGAATGACACGAGAGTAAATAAATTTTTTTATATTATTTGGGAGACTAAATCCATTTTGCATAAAAGGTAATAACTTTAAAAGGTATACCTTAAAATATAATAACTTTCAAAGAAGACATTTATAAGACTGAATTCCCCTCTTTAAGTGGAATAGTTCCACTTTATGTTTGATGGATCCATTAATGCAGAGTTCCTGTTACCTTAAGCTAAATTTTTGTGAGCATACAGTAGATCTATCATGAGTCAGAAGTCAGAAGTGTAATGCAGAAGTTGATTCAAGACTACTTTAAGCAAGCCAATATACCCCTTATGGCTTGGCATCTACAAAGGCTTTGTCTATGTGCAAATTGTGATACATTAGTGCTCTCTAAAACACACTGCCTTTCCTTGCTCATGTTTCCAAGTTTTTCATACTTTACCCCAGTGGTTAGAAAGAGCTACCCTCTGAACTTCACTGTTTTGAATGCAGTGTCAGTTTAACAAAGAAATCTGGCTTCATTTCATCACACACATTGGCTTGAATTTGGTTATACGGGGAATTGGAGTTTCCACCCTGAAATGTAGGCAACTCAAATTTGAAAGACACCCCATTAAATTGTGTTCAGTTTAAGATGACTGTATGTTTGCTCATGCCAAGCACAGTTAAGCTTGTGTATTGTGTGATTGGGTTTAATATGTGAAACATATATGTAAACAAAAGCTAAGTCAGTGGCAGTGAGGTAAATCTGATAAAAGTGGAGGGTTTCCTGTATAATGCCTCATTGTGGAACTCAGTGAGCCTTGGAAACTATCCACATCTACATAATTCTGAGGTATACGCCACAGGCTGCTGTATGGGGAGCTCTGAGTAAGGTCTTTGACAGTCAGTTCCTCCTGATGGTGATTTTTAGAGCGTTCATTGTGTCTGTTGATGACTGCCATGTAATGTAATTGGCTTAATCACGGCAGGAAAGGAACAAATTAGGTAATCCAACACTACCTCCACCAGCAGCCCCTAGGCCTCACCCTCACCTTTGTAGCCCAGGGTCATGACCTCATGCTGGAGGAGCCAGCAATCCCCCGCTGGACCCCACAGTGTCACTGGTTAGGTAATCCAACACTACCTCCACCAGCAGCCCCTAGGCCTCACCCTCACCTTTGTAGCCCAGGGTCATGACCTCATGCTGGAGGAGCCAGCAATAAAATGAAATGTCAGGTGAAAAAGTGAACTGACAGTCTGAACAACATTCAACGTTCTTAATCCAGTGCAACATAATTCAACAATATCATAAAAATCGTTTGCGTGAGAATATCATGAAAATATTGTGTGAAAATAGTTGGATGAAAACACTATGGTATTTTTAATCTGTGTCACTGTCCACCAGGTGAAAATTGTGAGTCTGATTTATTTAAAAGGTAAAAGATCACCTCTCCTCAACAGCCCCCATGATTTGAGGAATCGTTCATGTTTGTACAGACAGCTCACATTATGCAACAAATTTGAATACATACAGGGTCATAGGCCTGTTCAAATCTCCAACCCTAAATATGAGCATTTGTATGGTCGTCTTCGCAAACCCCACTAATAACTATTCTCATACCTAAATTCTTAAATGCTTATTCTTGGGTAATTAGTGGCAGGACTGATGGTACTGTAAGTGCTCTTCTAAATGCCATGTGAATGAGCTCCAGGCTCCAGACAGCAGGGCTGAAAGGTTACTGCTCTTCGATTTGGATTGCTGTGCTGAGGAGCACGAGTCTGCCCTGGAGTCAACCTTCTGTGTGTTTACTGCCTCTCCGGAACTAGCCTCCCACTTTCAGTCTTTTATTTCCTCTCTCTCTCTTTCCTAAATCAACACACTGCTGTTTATTTGTGCACAGTCAACCTGAGCAGTACCACTGGAGCTAAAGGAGTCAGCCACAGATACATTTTTTATTTCCACAAATAAAGACAGACAGCTCTGAAGAGTATAAACGCCACACTGGATATATTATACTGATAGAGAGTGATGGGTACTCTTAATCCAAATATTTGACTCCTAAGTGCATTGTGGAGAGCTTTAAGGTCTGCCAGGAAAGCACTTTAAAAGGATCTCACTCGTTTTGCTCACATTGCTCAAGCATGAATAAGACTGATATAGAGGACAGTGTGGAGATAGCACTTCACGCACGTGCCTTGCTCAGGAGTTTTACTGGATATTTGTAATAGGTTTGTGATGCTGTATTAGTGCTCTGCTATTCCAAATATTTCGGTGAGCTCCAAATATCTATTGTTTGCTTTCCTAGATGGCGTCTTCCTCATTTTCTGCTTTACTAATCCCATCTTTCTGTTTCTAGATATATTCATCATTCTCACTCACTTCCTGTGTATTCTAAGTCACTTCCTGGTAATGTTGGTAAGTGGTATTCAATTACAAATTTGGCCTTTATTTTGTCTCTTGTTTGGTGCATTTATTTTTCTATCCCCCAAAGCTTCATTTCTGAGGTTAAAACCAATGTCTAGGATACATCTCAGTCAGTTGTTATTAACGTCTAAAATATATTGGACTTTTTCTGGTTCACAAATCAACTAATGGCTGAAAAAGACTTATGGACAGCTAATATTTCCTTACAGATCTATGTTTATCAGACCACTGGAAATGCTTCTTTGGAAATGCCTTCATTTCTTTTTTTTTTTGTATGTCTGTGTTCTTTATTCTAGGAATTGAATAGTGCATAATGCATAGTGCATAACCCCCCCCATCAAGACTGTTTGGACAGGTTTTGTCTTAATAATGTATATTAGTACAATAGACAGAATGGGGTAAAATTGCAGTACATTAGCTTCTTAAATACTTTTTCTGTCAGTCCATCTGATAGCCTGTTCCAATTTTTCTGTTTTATACTCTAAAAAAACTCTAGAAATACCTAAACAGAAAGTGACTCACTCAGCCTGCCAGCTGCTCTCAACAGCCCATTTTGATTCGCACTCTGAACTAAAAGCCATGCTAAACTGTAGGTGGTCTTCTATGTGTGATAATTGCTTACAAGCTATGACGACATTCACCTTTTGTATTGTATTTAGCGCTCTTTAAACACAGAAACATCTCAACTGATTTACTGTAGTCTACAGTAAAGCATCAATAATCATCATCTTTCTGTGTGCCACGGGGTACCACACTTAAATACAATAAATTATTGATCTGTCTTATTTAAGATGGCTGCTTGTAAATACAAATCCATAGTCATGGAGTGTGTGGAAACTGTTGATCTCTACAGTCCCAGCAGGGGTTCAGCAGCCAGTATACAGTATGCCCTAGTTTCTCTCTCTCTGTGCATGTGGAAGGGAGCGTTTACCATTGACAAACAACTGGGGGCTTTAAAGTAGAGTCCTCTGTAGAGTGATGCATTGTGTAACGGGGCTGACGAGACGTGAGACGTTCGGATCCAAATGCAAAGTTTTAATTGGAGAAGACACAGACGTGGTCATAAAGCAGGCAGGGTCAAACAGAGGCAGACAGGTATATGGCGGGCAAAACACAAGAATAATCCTAGGGCTAGCGTGGGTCGATGAACTGCAGACAGAGTCACAGGGGTAAGGCTAAAGGGAGGAATCCATGAAAACAGGCGAAGATCAAAACCGGAGAAAACAGACAAGGCTAAGGCTAAGGCTAAGGCAGGGAAACAAATGAGGGCTCTAGTGTCGCTATTGCTAGGGGAGTGATAATCGCTCTGGAGGGCGGTGGAGTGGAGGCGGAACAGGGGGAGGGATGGAGGGTCACCTGGAAGTGGAGAGACCGGGCACTGTGGTTCATTGAGTCCAAAACGAAACAAGTCCTTAAATAAAATCTCATCATATAGTGGTACCTGATAAGATAGTTCACAGAACCGGTGAACAAACTCCTCAATAGAAAGACCTCCTTGCCGAAGATGTAGTAGCTCTGGAAGTGGATATCGTCCTCTTTTGGAAGGCCAAACCAAGTAGTTTTGCTTTCACAACGAAACACACAGCGTCTCCACGACATGGTGGCGGCGGCAACAATACTACAGCGAGAATCAATGTTACGCCTTCTTTCTTTGCGTGAACATTTGGGCGGTGTTATGTAAATCTTCCCACACAGTGACGTAGACATGTGGAGTCGTGTTTAAACGAGGCGTTTTAGGAGGGCGTGGACGAGTCTTAACTTTTATAAAGAATATCTCTTTGGGTTTGAGACTTTAGTCTTTGCAACTTTAGGGACCTTATCTATTCACAAACAGCTTGTAACACTCCAAAGAGAAAGGATAACTTAAAATCGCATCATATGACCTCTTTAATGAAACCAGGCAGGGGTCCATTTACCCCAGTAGTTGGATAAGATATCCTCTTTAAACACTTCAGATTTTTTTTCCCCTTTTTGCTGCAAAACTACAATAACAAACGTTTGTATTTACAGTATTTCCCTTCATAACACAGTGGCTGATGCAGAATCATCCTGTACATGAGAAGCAGGAGAGATTTGACTGACGCTTTGAATGCCAAGGGCATTTAACTCCAAAATTTTTGATTTTGTGTTAAATAAGGACATTTTAATGATCCGTGAGGTTTTTAACACTTCTGTACTCCCTCTCCTTTTAATTATTTTTATTTTTCCAGCCTTGTTTCAGAGGCGTTAGATGCATGATATGCGAGCATTGCATTGAATATTTCAGTGGCTGTCTGCCTGGCCCATGCTGACCTGCCTGACATGTGACGTTGTGCCCTTGCTGGAAATGCCCTGTCACCTCACATCAGCCAGCTGGCTGGAAGAAGTGGCTGCCCCTCTTCTCCGCTCCTTTTTTTCTCTCATCCTCTCCTTTCTGGTATCTCTCGAAATAAACCCAACATAGGGATCAGAGAGGAAGTTAAACAAATGATTGCTAGCACACACATGCCACAACTGGTACAGTTTCATGTAATTTTAGAGTAAAATACTGTTAAAAGTACAGTTTTTGAAAGTGAATAATTTATATATATTTTATCATTTATAGTGAAAAAACATCAATTGACCAGTTCTTTTAGGTCCTTCTTCAGCAACTTTAAAACCCACACTCTGAAATGCGTGTCTGGATATGATCTTTCACTAACACCACTCTCTACGATATCTTATTAATAAGTAAATGAATCAGCAAATGCTACCATGTAATATGCATCCCTGCATTGCTCAATATTTCATTCATTTAATAACTCTGTTTAGAAAGTCTTCCTAATGTTTAGCAGAGGGCACGTTTCCTTTCACTCTTCTATATTACAGTCAGCTGTGTTTTTGTAGTTTATTTTTACATTAAAAACACACATAAACACATAAATACATTTTGAACACTCATAAAATGTGCTATGAATTTCATGTTATAACAATGTAATAACTTGTAACTACATAATGTATTACACCATATTGATGATAATTCGATATTAATTTCAACAAAGAAGAGGTGGAGCGGTCAACAGATAATGTGTACACAGTATGACATTTTGTTTGCTTTAGCTTTCTCTTGAAATACTTTGGTGGATGGAGAAATGCCACCCCTTCCCTGTCTGTCTGCTTGTCAGCTTCAATGCCTTGACAAAACTAATCAAAATGACTGGCTGAGGAGCTAATAGCTGGTGCTCTGTCCAGTAGCATCAAGCTAACTCTGACAGTCTTTCAATACACACACCACCAAAAAGGAAAAAAAATATGCAAAGTGGAGTGTGCAGGGAACTCAATATCTGTATGCTGAATGATGTGCAGACAGTCAACCTTATGGCCGAAGTCCATGGCAGGGTGTCTTAGTGACATCAAAGACGAGTAGCATTGCTTTTAGCAATTAACAGCCGGAAGTTGCACACATTGTTGTAAGTGTTCCATTTATAACGCAAGAGCCTTGAGATACTGCGTGATCACTTACTGGCATGGTACGTTGAGCAAGGCCTGGCGCCTTCCAGCCCTCAAGAGTGGAGGAGAGGTCAAGAGGGTCAAGTTCAGAGGCACAAACCTTTGGGTCTATTTTTGTTGCATCAGGCACTGATAGCCACTCATATAAATAGAGGGACTGCATGAAGAAAATGTGGACTGTTGCATATAAACATATCAAGGACCTTCAAATATGCACTGAATTAAATTAAATTTAGCTGGGACAAATAGAATTACTTTTTAAAAGTGGGTGAGATTACAATGCTCAAGACCCCTATTGCCAACCCAGGCTCACTGGAAATAATCATAACTGTAGCAACATTAAATACCCGGTGATTGGTGGTAAAAGTGTATTGCTCTATTAGTAGGTTTTCTAACTCGGTAGATCACGTGATATGGTGTTGCACTTATGAGGTGAAGTGCTTCATATGTTATTTTCCAACATGACGGAGCATTAACCTTTTTGCAACACTCGCCAGACATTTGAATTCTGAAGATGCGTTTAAGTGCCACTCACTGGACATTTCACTTTTAAACTGCCATGTAACGTGCAGTAAGGTACATAATATCATTGTTGCAGAAACGTTGCCACAAGCACGTGTTTCCAATGAGCCTGGGTTGAAAATATATGTGTAGGTATGCTTGCAGTTTTTCCAGAAATATAGGAAAAGTCAAGTATTTCCAATGAGCCTGGGTTGCAAATTACAGTACAAAATGTAATAAATGCTAAACAAGCAGTGGGCTCACAAGTTCACAACCATCCAACAAATCTTTTCCATCGGACCGTGACTATAAATGACAACAAGTGCCCCAGTTTGAGAGGAACCACCAGCTTTGGTCATATGAGAAGACACTTTGAGAGGCTTTTAGCATTTTATGCTCTGAGCTCTGAGGCCTCCAATGCTCCTTGGCGAATCTTGCTGTGTGCTCATGAAAGTTTGATGTTGAAATTAGGAGCTTGCTGATCTGACACCTATGCAAGCTGGAGACCCAGCAAAGTGCTGCCGGCCAGACAGACGGCGTGCCATCATGCTGAATGGGACACTTTCGCTCTCCCCCACCATCTCTGTCTGTTTCTCTGTCTATCTCTCTTCTTCTAAGCTGACAACATCAGAAGAGTTTTAACAGGGCTTTAATGGCTGGGCTGTGGAGCTCCTCTGAGGCCTCAGAGTAACTGTGAACTTCACCTCTACCTTATGGGAGATGACATGACCTCCTTTCCCTGCACACACGTTTTCTCCCTCACGCTAACACCAACTCACTGCATACACATTCTGTCACACTATTATTCATGATGGTTTGGACTTGGTACTGGTGTAAGGATGAGCTGACCTGAGTGGCGTGCCATGGGGAGAATGACTCGTCTTGTGGCTACCACATTGGCTGCTTATGGGTGTGCTCATTATCAGAATGAGACATCATTGTGGTTTCATGGGGGATGTTGTAGCCGCACACACCCTGAGGGCCCATAGGGCCCAAAGCCTGGCTCTCTGCTGTCTCTCTGGAACTATTGTGCCTCAGAAGAAAAAGGCTAAGGAAGGAATACAGAGTGAGAGAAAGAGGCCAAACTGTTTGAGATCATTCACTTTTAGCTTTGACCTCTTTTCACACCACTTGGAATGTGAAATACTTGAATGTATGTAGTTGTTACCCTAAAGAGTCTGTTTTAAACATTAAAAATGCTAGTCAAATGAAAAAAAAAACATTTCATTTAAAAAATATATATAATACGGTATATAATTTATATATTTTTTTTCAATTTGACATTGGTAGTTGATGGTTGCTTAAGTTCGAGTTTAGATGTTGTGAAGTTTCTTATATTTATTAAAATATCAACACTGTTAAAAAACTAAAGTAAATAATTTCTTATGGGTTCAGCTGACAAAAAGTGTTTTGAACGCTTGCTCTACACTACCAAAGTGTCTTTCTCTCACCTCTCGGTGTCGCACACACACTCGCTCTTTCTGTCCCTCTTTTTAACGTGAATTCTCTTCGCACATGCTATAACACTCGACACACTCTCAGACACACACAGAGTGCCTGCAGCAAGTAGACACTTCTTTCTCTCACAGGAGCTGATGTGCAAAGAGTGTGAGTAATCGGCCATGATGCACCATCTCAGGAGGGAGAGTGTGTCCTTCTAATTCAGACACCACAACTCAAGACTTTGCATCCCCCAACAACCCACACACACACTTCATTATATTTCCTACTACTTTCACACCACAAAATCTCTTATTTATAATGATTTTACACAATAATCATATTACAGTGCAGGGTAGTTTGTTATTATGTAACCCATCCTCCAAAGAGCAGAGAGTAACAGTAAAGGTAGTTGCCACACACCATACCTTACCAGACAATACAGGCCACTTTTGCATTACAGCGATTGAGAGAAATTGGAATGCCTGATATAGTGCTGCACTGATGACGTATTTTTGTAGGCCAACCCAGACATTGGCATCTGCTTGGTTCCCTCAATAAAAACCCAATAGGATTTCCATTGGATTTCTGCAGAAAATAAGCTCTGTGACCAACAAATTATTCTTACATTATTTATTTATTTTGTCATGTAAATATTCACAAATGAAAGGAACTGAATTTTGTAGCATAAAGACAACTGCCAGAAGTAAAAAGCCAAACTAATACTAATAACGAACTACACCACAGTTACAAGACTTGTATGCTATACAGGCCACTTTTGCATTACAGCGATTGAGAGAAATTGGAATGCCTGATATAGTGCTGCACTGATGACGTATTTTTGTAGGCCAACCCAGACATTGGCATCTGCTTGGTTCCCTCAATAAAAACCCAATAGGATTTCCATTGGATTTCTGCAGAAAATAAGCTCTGTGACCAACAAATTATTCTTACATTATTTATTTATTTATTTTGTCATGTAAATATTCACAAATGAAAGGAACTGAATTTTGTAGCATAAAGACAACTGCCAGAAGTAAAAAGCCAAACTAATACTAATAACGAACTACACCACAGTTACAAGACTTGTATGCAACCACCACTAAGCTTCTGACAGCTCTTTCAGTCTTCATTTATTAAAAACATTTTCCCTGAAATTTTGAGTTGCAATAGTTTGCAAGAGTGTGATAATCAATGAGGCCGTGAAAGCAGACTGGTTAATTCGTTTTCTGTGCAGCATGATAATGTGTAATGTCCCCAGCAACCTCTGTAGTCACATTTAGCTACTTGTTAGAAACTGCCTTTTTAAAAGGTTGAAATAAATAAATAAATAATAAAAAGGGAGTATTACTGATGTATTTTGTTGTGATTTATGTCATAGAATAAAATGTGAAAATATCTTGATCTTGTATTAACCACAGACCTTATTTTAGGCATTTTTTAACCTAAAATGCATTCCAAAAAAAAAACCTGACTCTGGAACCGTTAAAATGCTAAATCGGCCTAAGCTTCTGACAGCTCTTTCAGTCTTCATTTATTAAAAACATTTTCCCTGAAATTTTGAGTTGCAATAGTTTGCAAGAGTGTGATAATCAATGAGGCCGTGAAAGCAGACTGGTTAATTCGTTTTCTGTGCAGCATGATAATGTGTAATGTCCCCAGCAACCTCTGTAGTCACATTTAGCTACTTGTTAGAAACTGCCTTTTTAAAAGGTTGAAATAAATAAATAAATAATAAAAGGGAGTATTACTGATGTATTTTGTTGTGATTTATGTCATAGAATAAAATGTGAAAATATCTTGATCTTGTATTAACCACAGACCTTATTTTAGGCATTTTTTAACCTAAAATGCATTCCAAAAAAAAAAACCTGACTCTGGAACCGTTAAAATGCTAAATCGGGTCTGGGTTAGAATCCCATATAGAATCTCTGCAACAGTCTATAGGGTGGCTCTACTGTAAGCCCCTTCTTCTAAATAAAAGAGCGAATCGGCAAAATCAATTATTTGCTGTTTGATGACAGCGTCACTGTAGCTGCTGTTAGATGTTCCAGATATCATAGAAACAGCCATAAAGTGGTTGGTGTTATTAAACTTGTGCTTAGCCTTTGCTTTACAGTATACATGTGCTTTGGCTGGACCAACCTGAAATATACAATTTCTATGTTGTCTATGTTATTTGATGACAAGAAACAAAGGCTATGATTCTGTACCTTTAATTTCAGACAAAATGTTACTGAAATATGAATCTGGCAAGCAGGTTTTGAGATTTTGGTATTCTTTATTTAATTAGATTTCACCTGCAAATAGCTGCCCAAGTGTGTTCCCAAGATGGTCGCCAAGTGAACTGACTTGCCCTAAAAAGGTCTGTGGTTAAATACAATAAAAACCAACCCAAGCTTATTGGAAAAACGTGCCTGTGGTGGTATTTCTGCAAAACGATACTATGTTGCTTCCTGCACGTATCACGACACTTTCAAAATATCTGATTAGTGGCAAGGTTAATTTTCTATGGTGTTTCAAAATTACGTACATACCACCTACACTCAACCCTGCCTTAAACCAAACTGATAGTGGTATCAAAAGCAAACATGAGATTAACACACAATAGCTGAAGCAACCATGCCATTTTAACTTGTTTTTACAAGTCTTTAAGCTTGTTTATCATGGCTTTTGTTTCATAGGACTTTAAGTTTTCTGCATCGCAAGTGACAATTATTTTAAGACAGTTAGCTACTGAGCAACTTTACTACATCAGAAAAGCATATGGTTGTGATGGAAAATGACAAAATATATTAATTTACAATTCATACACTATAGTAAAAGTGTCTTCAGGTCATAACACAGTATTGTGCAAGGAACCATGCAAAAATCAGAATCAGAATCAGAATGAGCTTTATTCGGCAAGTGTGTGCAAACACACAAGGAATTTGTTGTATTTTTTAGGAGCTCTTGGTACAAATATACATACATACATATATGACATAGACTTGTTTGCTAGGTAAGCAAACTGCAGGGGGTCCAGCAAGGGTCCAGTAATGTTCTTCAAGTAGGCCAACATCAGTCCCTCAAATAACTTTTGATGTTAAAGCAACAGGTCTGTAGTCATGAAGTCCTATGATTTTTTGGGGTGGTGGAGGGTACAGGGATGATGGTGGAGCATTTGAAGCAGGAGGGGACACACAGCTCTGATCTGTCGAAGTTCACTATGAAGATAGATGACAGCTGGACAGCACAGGCTTTGAGGCAGGCTGGAGAGACATTGTCTGGGCCTTTGGCTTTCCTTATCTTCTGTTTCCTGAAGACTTTGCATACATCATCTTCACAGATCTTAAAGGTGCTTGACACAGAGTGGTTGAACTAGGTATTGCAGTCCAAATTCAAAATATTGGAGAGGGTTTTTTTCACCCGGTCCCTCCTCCTCAGACTTGACACACACAGGTTGCCAGATTGATGACACCAACAGGAACAAGTGCACTTGACAATGAATTAAATGAAATACACTGTTTTCTGCCAACTGGCAACCCGAGGTGCCGAAATACAATTGGGTAAACTGGCAGTGGGCGAATTTTACAAACCAAAACAGAGAACGACATTCCGGCCTGGAATGCACATTTAACTGACACAGAATAACTGACTGTATCATTGTTTTTCAGATAAACAAGTATGTTAACTTAGCATGTTTCTTAAATATCTGCAAACATATTATGGTATTTTTATGCTTTAGTAGAGTCAAAAAGACTCTAAGAAGCAGTAGGGGGGAGGGAGGGGAAGGGTGTTGATGACTGTGTTTTGAGACAGTAAGAGTGGGTGTGGGGTGTGAGACCAGGCTTTTCAAACATGCAGTAAAACTCATTCAAACTGTCGGCAAAAGTTGATTCTCCACAGTCCTGGGGGATGGGGTCTTGTAGCTGTTGATGCTTTTCAGGGTCTTCCACACTAATGTAGATTTGTTGCTGGAAAACTGTTTTTCCCCCAGCTTTTCAGGGTAACTTCTCTTAGCTACTCTTATCTCCCTATTACATGTGTATTTGGCCTGTTTGTACAAGGCTTTGTCCCCACTCCTGTAGGCATCCTCTTTGGCCTGGCGAAGCTGTTTGAGTTTTGCACTGAACCAAGGTTTATAGTTGTTAAATGTTAAATAAGTTCTGGTTGGAACACACATGTCCTCACAGAAACTGACGTAGGATGTCACGGTGTCAGAGAGCTCAACCAGATCAGTGGATGCAGCCTAAAAACACTCCTATCAGTGCAGTCGAAGCAGGCTTGTAAATCCCGCTCTGCTTCATTAGATCATCTCTTTACAGATCTCACTACAGGCTTAACAGATTTAAGTTTCTGCTTGTAGGCTGGTAGAAGATGAACCAAACAGTGATCAGAGAGTGGTATGCATCCTTTAAAACTGTGTAGCAATGGTCCAGTATATTGTTGTCCCTGGTAGGGCATATGGATGTGCTGTCTGTATTTAGGCAGTTTGCGGGGGAGATTAGCCTAAAACTGTGCTCACGAGCACACCAGTGCACTTCCCTCGTTTGCGTCGCTTGGAGCGCTTGTATAGGATCGCAGCTCCTCTGACTAGAATGTACAGTAAAACGTCTGAATACTCAAAAGTCGGCAAAACGTTATTTGGTGTGCTATTTCTGATGTCTAGGAGTTCATCCCTAGTAAAGCTGGTCGGAAAAAATAAATAAATAAACAAAAATAGTAAAAGTACCAAGGAGCTACAAACCAAGGCAGCCATCCGCGGCACCATCTTGCCTTTATTATTCAATTTATTAATTGTCTTTATTAGTCTTTATTACTGTAATCAAAAATTCTGCCCCTGTAATCATAATTTATGTGAAAGGGGATAAAAGTTGTTGGTGTTTTACTACCACTAGTGTTCATTTCACCTGGAAACTACAGAGAAATCGATGTGTTTTTGAATGTGTTTACAGATGATAATTAAATGAGTTGTTGAGCTAAAACCTATCCCTTTTGCAAAAAAAAAGCAAAAGGCATTTGCAGTAATGCACTTAGAATCTATAAATCTAAATGGAAAGTATACAGCAAAATATGCAACTGTCAGCCTTTCTGTTTACTCTTGCACCTCAGCTGTGTTCACTTTTAAGCCACACTCGATCTCAGAGTACAGAAACAAAGTTAAGTGTGCTGAAGACATAACCAGGCTTATTATACCTTCTGGCTGCTGTATTAAAGATCTCTTTATGTCTCAATCACAGTCACATGCAGGTATTTCAAACAGCACCGTTTATTAAATGACGAGTCGCCGGATGGGACCCATCAGCATCAATTTATGCAGCTGTGGCTCTAAGCAAATATATCAGCAGTGATTGGCGAGTGAAAACAATCAGAGGGCGGCCAGAAGCCAAAAGTTCAAACTCTCATGAACTGAACTGCTTGGCAGGATCCTTTTTTTTATTAATCTGCCCCCCTTCCTCCCGCATAGAGGAAATGAGTGTCATCTCCCAGAGATTTAGTTCTCATGCATATAATTTCTCTTTTCTTTGTCTCTTCTTTTCTCTTCTCTTGTGTTCCTGTCTAGTCTCATTTCATTCTCTGTTGTTTTGTCTTGTTTCTTGACTCATTTTTACTACTCTCATCACATATTGTCTTTTGTCATCTTTTCACATTACTGTAATTTTTTATAAAAAATGTGTTCCTGTGACTTAATTTTAAGCAACAAGTTTAACTAAATTATGATTTAACTATATTAAAACAAGGGAATACATTAATAAAATGTGGCCACAAATTATGTTTAATACATGGCCATGGTATCTACTTTTTCTTCTGCATGCCATGACTCTGTATACTTTACTGTAATAAAAGTCACATTTCATTTTTTCTTCTGTTTTTTTTTATTTTTCTTCTGTTTAAATACAGTAAATGCCGGAATTAAAATGGTTCGCAAACAGGTTTGTATGTTACATGTTGCCTTTGGAGTAAACTGGGTTACATTTGCATGTGTTATGTGTGTGAGGCAGGCAGTAAAATTGTATGTGTGTCGCTAATTTGCACTCATCAGGCTAATGATGACTGTAACTGCTCTCATATCCTCCATGTGCTGTGGAATTATGAAATGTGATTGGCTGTTGATGGTCAGTGTGAGTCTGTGATGATTGATCTTAATCAGAGGCATGTGCCTCCAGTAATCGTAGCGGCATTCACACTGACCTTTGCATTTAAAATGCTTGTGTTTATTGTCAATTATGTTTTTGTGCACATTTGTTGATAATTTTTAAATTCCAAAATGGTTCCAGCTAAACTTTGCCTTGCATTGTGTTAAAATTTAACAGATCTTATACCCTCTAGCCTTTCACTTTTTTTTCTCACACTCTGCTTTAAAACAACTGCTTGCAAAACCCTTTCTAACACTTGTGAAATCAGAAACCAAGTGAGCTTTTTGACACTTGGTTTCACTTGCACCCTGTCCTATCTCAACCTCTTTCTTCAAGTCAATGTTACCCTCTCACATGCTTGCCGAACATGATATTACAAGCTGTAATGGTGTTGTCACCACAATAGTCATGTATCACTCCTGATGTAATTTTACGTAAATACTGCTGACTTGAATGTCTAGGAAAGTGCAATTTCTGCTGAATAAGTTTTTCTAGATTGCTAAAACACTATAAGTGATTAATTTTTTCCCAAACTATTCAAATCAGTTCTCAAAACAAAGACACGTTTCTCAAAACTTTTTACTGTAACACATTTTTGAAGAAAACATTGAGCAAATTGGAACGTGTGTATAAACAGATGTTCAAAGTTTTGTGAAATGTGTCTCTGTTTTGAGAATTGAATGAATGGATTGGAAAATTGGGCCAAATGAATCAGTTATAGTGCGTTAGCAATCAAGAAAAACTGTATTTGTTCTTTGAACTTTTCTCTTCAAGTGTAGGATCTTTTTACAGTAGTGTAATTAAAGTAAACTTTTTCTAAAGCTTATTGCTGAATTTTACTGTATTTGCATCCATCTAATTGACCTATCGGTAAGCCCCGCCCCCCTTAGTTACTGTTGTGAACTCGGACAAACAAACGGAGTTGCTAACTGTCTTACAATGACAGCTGTCAGTGTGAAAACCTTGTGAAAATATATTTTTGATAAATTTTGGACACCGAAAGATCACTATTCAAGTGGGACTTAAATATGCCATGGAGGGATATATAAAAGATTTAAAAATAAATATTGTGGGTATTAATTTGGAAGCGAGGGTTCACAGATCACAATGCAAGCGAGAGAAGCCTCATGTTATGTTCATCACAAACGCAGATAACAACATCCCGGATCAACACTGTTCATGTATCGCAGGGTACGATTAAATTAATTTACATTTAACCAGTTTAATATGAAGACAGTGAAATGTAGACCTTCGTTTATGTGTTTTTGCCCTACACTGTAGGGCTGCAATAAACGATTATTTTGATAATCGATTAATCTAACGATTATTTCACTGATTAATCAGCAGACATTTATTGATTATTCACCTTTTGCAATTAGTTAAAATATTGAGTAATACATATTCTAAGAAATAAATTAAGGTAATCACTTCAGTTTTTAAAAGTCATATTATGTAATTACAATGAATTTATACAAATATATATATTTGGCACACAAAATGAGATGGCAGAGAAACTCTTATTCACCATTTAATGAACTATATGAGAAAGTAGCTGAATGACACATCATTCTGCCTAACATCTCCTTTTGTAAGTCATATGGATAAGAAACAAAATAAAGGTTAAGTGATAAGACGTTTTATTTCTGCATAAACTATTTTATTCACAACATAATCTCTCTTAAAATACCTTATAGGTTCATGATATTCAAAACAGTTCTGAGCTAGCTCCACACTGGAGAGCTGCTTTATAACAGAAAATCAAGTTCTAATTCTAACTGAAAGCGACGCTGACTCTGGTTTTTCATGTTTAATACTGTAAAGCTGCTTGGTTTAAGACTATCTATTGCATAAAGTACTATAAATAAACTTGACGTGACTGGATTTTACTGGAGTGCTGAACTGCAGAGCTCCTGCAAACATCCACATCACTGTAATCAGATGCGTTTTAAACTGCTACTTTCTCACTGCTGTCAGTTTTTAATGTGTTTATCTTGTTATTGAGAGGAAAGCGCACAGTATATATTTACATATTCACCCAAACGCCGCTCAGCCGCATCAGGTTCGGCTCCGTTTGCTCTCTGAACTGAAGCGCTGTGTCTTCTTCTCTTGAATTGAATCATGGCTCAGGATAGCTGAATTGCAGTCTTGCGCTACAGCGCCACACTGGTCAAACCGCGTTATTGCAGGCTCTTACATTAGGACTAGGGATGCACCGATATGAAAATTTTGGCCGATACCGATAACCGATTATTCTTTATTTTTGAAAGCCGATAACCGATATGTTGGCCGATAAATCTATATCCAAATTGTTATATACTTTTTGAGAGCCTGATTACAAAAAAGGTCTCATCATTAAAAGCCACATCCCAAACACTTCAACATAAGCAGCCTAGTTTGAATGGTGTACGTTTTAAAAATATTTTTACTCTCCCATTACCAAATTTAGTCATAAAAAAGTCTTACAAATAAATAAAATTATGCATAAATAATGCAAACAAGTCACTGGACATCATTACACGTGTAAAGAATCAAAATGAATGCGCCACAGATCAATAAAACGGAATAGCCTCTGCACAGACAATAATTAAATGATTTTAATTACTAAACCATACTGTTGATGAAAATAATAAGAGAACAATACAAGTGGTTGTTGTTATTAATAATATATCAATGATTTTGAAAAAGTAACAAATTAATACCACTGTTTTAAATAGCAGCCGTTGAGCTGCGCGTGCTGAAGCTGAAGAGCTGAATGAACACGGTAAACTGAAGCGTTTTGCTGGCAGCTTATTTAACTCAAGGAAATGCATCCTGAGATTAATATTAACACAACATAAACATAATATTACAACTTATATATGTACAAAATGACACAGTTATTGCATGCTATAGTCAGAATGTGTGATCCTGTTGTGGATGCGCTCTTCCCATAACAACGCACTGAAACACAGCAACTAAACACAAAGAATTCACAACGTTTTATTATAATAATGTTCTCATTAGAATGTTATATACACGACATTCCCAATCATAGTTATTAATGTTGTGCACTGCTGTTTGAGCTGCGTGCGCTGAGCTAAAGACGATCACCGGTAAACTGAAGCGCTCTTTTAACTTAACCAAACGCATTCTATATGAGATAAATCAGATATACATCAAATAAACACAATATTACAACGTACAATTGCACAAAAGGCTGCAAACGAACAGCGCGCATCTGAAGTGTCTCTGAAGGAAATAATGCATTATTTATCGGCTTTAAGATATCGGCCAAATTTTCTTATCAGGCCGATACCGATAACAGAAAAAATGAGCCGATATGGGCCGATACCGATATGGTGGCCGATATATCGTGCATCCCTAATTAGGACATATGAGATCAAACGACTACTCGACAACAAAAAAATGTGTCGACAATTTATTTTATTGTCGACGTTGTCGATCATGTCGACTAATCGTTTCAGCCCTACTACACTGTACAAGACGTGAGAACAGTTTGCTATTTAGGTTTGTATGGACTCACTAACTTTAACGTTAGCTAGTTTTAACCAGAGATACCTGGCAAAAGCGCAAGATGACATTAACGTTCTGCTTGAGGAGATGAAAATTGTAACTTAATGAGAGTATGACAACCAGAAAACGAACATTTTTGTCTTCATTGGGATTGGGCGTGAATGCTTTGCGACATTTTGCTCCGTTTTGTTTGGGTTTAGGAAATAGAATAAAATAAATTCCATTGCCTATGCTCTCAGGATAGCTGTTATAGCAGGATAGCAGGATAGCTCACTGTTACAAGTACCCCAGGCACCTCGTTTTTCCATTTTTGAAGCATAAACCCAATAAAAACGATGCAAGCTTCGGATCTTCCAATGTTTCTCTATGGCGCTGAAACATAAAGATGTCCGAGTTCCACTCCCCGTGCAACTGATACTCAATTGCCATTGGCTCATCTGCGTTTGAGGCGAGGGGCTTACCGATAGGTCAATTATGCTTCATACTGTGACAGAAAATAACTTGCAAAATGATTCCTGATTCAGTAACAGTGTTTTGAATTGATCTCACTAGTGTTCTCTAGGCAGTGAAGTAGTCTGTGTATTTGTCAGGTTTGTGTGTCATCTGAGGCCAAAGTTTGAATATGTTTTTGACTAAAATATTTGATTTTGACCGAGAAGTTTGAAGTTTGTACAAGTCGGTGTGTAGTTTTGAGATTGTGTTTGTAGTTGTGAGAAAATGGTGAATTGTTTCATGAATTGTATGTTAGCATTCGAGAAAAACTGTAATTTAAAATATGACACATATATGGCACATTAAGTGGAATCTATGGAATCAACAATCCTCTATCGAATGTAATACCCAATCCATGTCCTGATCCATAATATTCTATATGGATGCATACTTATATATGTAGCTATTCATATACATTATTTTGTAATTGTCTAAACATTGCATCACATATATCCTACAATGCAATTCTTTCCGACTGACCTTTAATTTTCAGTGTGACAAATGAACCGTAATGCCAACCATGATTTTAACTGTGATCGATTTTTTGTTCATTATCTTATTACCAACAGTTAAGACATTTTAACAAAAGTAATAAAAAAAAGTAAAATTATCAAAATTATTTGATAAATTGATGCCGCTTGCTAAATGCAATTTAATGTGACCACAATAATGACAACTTTATAGAGTAATGTTGAATAGTCTTGAATAGACTGAATTTCCTAAGAAACGATAATCCAAGACACACTTCAAAATTAAAAATTGTTCAATACGTGAAACGCGTGGTTTTATTTAATATCTAGTCGAAAAAATACCTTTTAATTTTGAATTGTGCATTAAATTATTGTTTTTTGGAATGAATTCTTTCCTTACCCAAAAGCAACGTTGAATAGGCCTATACTGTAACTCACAGAACGTTTTTTCTGTTTTTCAAAGATGAATTTCAGTGAAATAAAAATTATGCTTTTGAAAGCAGAAATTACTCTTGATCTACTGCTAGATGAACGATTTGCATGAAAGATAATGTAGATGAAAGATACTGCAGATTTTTTTTGTCTTGTACCTGAAATCTGAATTCTCACTGCCCCCATCTCTTCAACTCACAGACACCCCAAGCCATGCTTACCAGACACTCAAATGCTTTGAACCTCTGTCCTTTGAACTCCACTTGAACCATCCATTTCAAGAGAAAGCAACACAGAGAAGTTCAGAATAATCATATGTTTACTTGAGCAAGTGTCGGTGGTTGCAATAAATTGGACTAATATGCCATGCTCACAGAGTGAAAAGTGTCTTTCGTGCTTCAGGCTTAATGTACTTCAACAATGGCATCTTATACCAATCCCTGACTGGAATGTGCTCCCTGGAGCAGCAACACATGGTGCATTAAGACAGAAGAATGACTCATTTAACTATACTCCTACTGTGTGAATTAAATTTGACCAAGAACAACCCCACTCATTGCTGCAAGTGATAGGAGAAGTGCGTGGGAATCATGGACAAGGGGTTTCTCATAGACTTTTTAAAAGCAGGCTAAATCCTGCCTCACAAGCCAGTACAGTTTAATAGCCTGTGTCCCAGCATTAATTTTTCTTAAGACCTTTAGAAATTTTGAAATGCTTTACTATGTCTGCATTTATTTTTGCTATGATTTTTTTTGCTATTATTATTATTATTATTATTATATTTAGGTTTCATTAGTATCCCCTTGTCCTAGAACCAATCTTGTCCTACAACAATCTACACAAATTATAAATAAACAAATATTTATTGTGTCAAAATTATTTATGTGAATTTTCAAAACTAATGACTGTCCTTCAGTTGTGGCATCATTTAGAAAAAAAATTTGCAGGAAAAAAATAAAAATAAATTATATATATATATATATAGAGAGAGAGAGAGTGAAAAAATATTTAAGGATATATAAAAGCTAGCTGCTAGCTGGGGATATATAAAAGGCTAGGATATATACAATGTTAGTTTTATAATGTAGCCGTAGAAAGACAAGATCATCTATTTTATTCCAAACATGTTACTGTAAATGCAATACAAATGAGATGTGGTGGAAATGCTAAAAAAGCCTTTTTTCCAGGCTGGTCCATTTAACACATTCAAACATAAACTCTGTTTAAGCTTTAAGATATTGTCATTTGTATTTCTACGAATGGTTCATGTTCTCCCCCATATACTCTCTCTGATGTTGCGCCAGAAACTCTTTACTTGGCAAAATCACAATAAATGCATATAATATACAAATACATGTACAATCAGTCATGTGCTCAAAAGGATCCCACAAATAAAACTGAACTGGGCATTTTTTTATAATTGTTTATATGTTTATGTTTTAGGAACATATGTACATATGTCCATTTGCCATATCTATCCACAATATATCCCAAAAGCTTGTTGTTAAATGGGGTACAGATATTCCTATGTCACAGAAGTTAATGTGTTAAAGGGGTCATATGATGCAATTTCAAATTTTCCTTTCTCTTTGGAGTGTTACAAGCTGTTTATGCATAGATAAGATCCCTAAAGTTGCAAAGACTAAAGTCTCAAACCCAAAGAGATATTCTTTATAAAAGTTAAGACTCGTCCACACCCTCCTAAAACGCCTCGTTTAAACACGCCCCCATGTCTACGTCACTGTGTGGGAAGATTTGCATAACACCGCCTAAATGTTCCCGCGAAGAAAGAAGGTGTAACTTTTATTCTCGCTGTAGTATTGTTGCCGCCGCTGCCATGTCGTGGAGACGCTGTGTGTTTCGTTGTGAAAGCAAAACTACTTGGTTTGGCCTTCCAAAAGAGGACGATATCCACTTCGTCATGCCTAGAGCTAATCCGTGCTGGTCGCTGAGGAAATACATCAACTTCGCGCTGTGGATCGCCGGATCGGCTTTCACCATGGACGAAGCGGAGTCCAGCCCGGGGTCATCACATGTGGTTGCCACAAGCCTGCCGGCCGCTCCTTCATCGAATCCGCCAGCCACGCCGTGCTCAAGCCCGCCGGCCGTTCCTCACTCTAGCCCGCCGTGTGTGATGCTGTGTGTTTCGTTGTGAAAGTGAAACTACTTTGTTTGGTCTTCCAAAAGAGGACACAACTAGAAATGAGTGGTTAAGTTGTATTTACAACACTGTTCCAGAACAGTTCAACCCAAATATTCAGATGTGTGCAGCGCAATTTATAGAGGACTGTTTCCTGATCCTGGTAGAGTAGACTACAATGCCGGCTGTTCTGACTCACAGACTGTAAGTACGTTTTTTATATTTAAAGAATTTGCCACTGATGATTCAAACGCGAGTTTTGAGCAGTGTAGAGTAGCACTTGTTGTTTGTCGTTTCTCTGATCACAAATGCAGACATGGTTTTATGTTTACACAGCACGATACGCAACGCGTAAAAAGACAGTATAAGTCATTATGATCAGTAATTATGTCCCCACTGGATGCAATAAATGCCTCATTTGTAATGGTCTTTATTGGTGTTGTCTCATCGCGCCGGGACACGGCATCACAGTATGGTAAGGGGCGTAACATTTCCGTCACATGCTTGAGGTATTCAGCGAATCACAACACACTGGATAGCTGGCCATTCAGCGTACACCTCGCTTTTCAGAACGATGAGCTTTGTAAAAATCTACGCATTTCAATAAGGCGGGGCATAGAGGAGCAACAATAATGTACATTATATGGAAAATAATGTTTTTTGAACCTTAAACCACATAAACACATTGCATTACACCAAATACACCAAATAATGTTCTTTTTAGCAACGTCATATGACCCCTTTAAGCTGGGAATGATTGGCATGTTGTACGTCTTACATAAACAGACATTCATTTCCAGGTCATTGCTAGGTCAGAGTGCAGTCCTTGGCTCCCAATGGAGGAAACCTGATCAGTGATGTTGGATATTTCAGCACTGAACAACTGGAGAGACACATGTCTGTCAGTCGGTGTGTGTTTATTTATACAGTATGTGTGTAGTGACATAATCATATGTAGAGTGCTTAGTATCTCCCTTGGTACAGATGGCAGGCCTCACAACACTACGTCATGACAAATCTTTTGTTGTCTGGTCGCAAATATGGGCTGTTGCTTGTGTCAGTGACCCATCTTTAGGTTCAACAGCATCCCGCTGGGCCGTTTGATTGGATGAGTTCTTGCATAGCCCAAATTCTCTATTGTTAAAAGTGCATCCGACCCCCCTCAAAATGCATGTCCAGCATGTCTAGCCGCCTTGGACAGTGAGTTTGAGAGCATGTGGAAGGACATAGTTCTTGGAGCCAAATCTCATGTCTGTCTGGAGCATTACCGGTAGGAAGAATTGAGCAGAATGTCCAAGGGAGCAGTTAAACACATCTTCTCCTCTGTATTTCTCCACTCCTCACTCTTTCCTCTCTCTCCAAGCTGATCTGTGAAAACAGGAATTATCTAAACCCTACAAGATGAATAAAGCAAGGATTTTCAGAAGCTTTCAAAATGTATAAAACTAGTGATCAAACTTACTGTACTTTCATCTTGGTTTGAGTATTATGTGTACTTTTGGCTCTCCAAACAGGGCTCAATTTACAGAATTAATGCAGAATGCTTTATGCATTAATGCATAGAATTACTGCACCAGACTAATATTTCCTGAATGGAGATTTCTAAAAGAGGACTTTCGGTATGAACAAAATCTGAAATATAATTATGCTATTACAGTTTTTCTTAATTGCTTATGATAACACATCTCTTGAAAGTGTGCCTCCTTTTCTCAAAACTCTAAACACAAATCCATAACTTCTCACCCAATTCCCCATACTTCCTATTTTCAGGTCAAAATGAAACTCTCCACTCAAAACCATTCAATCTTGCTGAAAAAGCAAACTTTGCCCTCAGACATGACACACAACCCCTCAAAAACACACACACTACAACACAGTCTTACACACTAGTGAGATCAATTCATAACACTGTTGCAAAAACCTTCTTTTGGCAATCAGGTATCATTTTACAGCTCAATGTCTCTTACAGTATACAACATAAATAGAGCAGATGCATGTTAAATATAGCAGATACAGTGAAATTCAACAATAAGCTTTAAGAAAAGATTATATTCATTACACTGCTGTAAAGAGATCTTACAGTACAGTAGATGAAAAGCACTAGAAAAGAAAAGGTCAGATATCAAAGAATTGCATATGAACACACAACAGAATATAGAGTCATCTTTTAGTTCTGCAAAAATACAATACATGTAAGTGACATGACATGTGGCCAAGTATGGTGACCCATACTTGGAATTAGTGCTCTGCATTTAACCCATCCAAAGTGCACACACACAGCAGTGCACACACACACCCAGAGCAGTGGGCAGCCATTTATGCTGCGGTTCGGTGCCTTCCTCAAGGGCACCTCAGTCGTGGTATTGAAGGTGGGAGAGAGCGCCGTACATTCACTCCCCCCACCTACAATCCCTGCCAGTATGAGACTCGCACCCGCAACCTTTGGGTTACGAGTCCGACTCGCTAACCATTAGGCCACGACTTCACTAAGAAGTCGACTAAGAAGTACTTGGTTACAAATCAGTTCAAAAGTTATGAGTTTCAGGGTGTACAACTTCTGTCAAAGTGTTTACTGTACATAGAAAAAGTAAAAGTTCTCTCATCTGAAGTACTGCTACTGTTCTGTCATTATATTTTATCTGTAAGTAGTATTGAAACCCTGTAGATGAGCCTGTTGGCCAGCTTTCCTCATGCACAAGAACATGATCTGTTCAGATTTGAAAAGTCTTGTAGTGTATTCCAGCTTTTAGTTGCAGCTCTAACATGATTATAACTGAATGAATAAATTTACATAACTTATATGCTTATACATATTGAAGTGCACATTTGATACCAGTTTGATACCAAACAAACTCTTTGTGGCAAACTTTTTTTATTCTTTGTAATTTAAAAAAAATTCTCCGTCAGATTTTATATTAATATTTTTAATTAAAGACATTTTTTTTTGTCTTGTTAAAGGGACATTGTGTTGCTCCTTCACACCTTAGCTGTAGTAAAATCACTGTAACACATGTTTTTTTAGGGTTATGAAAAATCTACAAGAAGTTCATAAATATTAAAAAGGGAGCCTTGTCTGTGCTTCAAGACATCCGTTTCACCTTGTTTACCCAATCCATCAATCCATCAGGCAATGAATCAGCTCTATCAAATGAATGCTCCACTCATCTGTTTCTGTGAGTGCTCGAGACAGACGTTTGCATTCAGAGATCTATTGTATTATTTGGTATTTTGAAGAGGATAATTACTTCCAGTCCCAGTACAAACTCTATCTAATACAGTTTCCTGTGCTCCTGGCTTGACTATAGAGTGGCTCTCCCAAAATGCACACACACACTAGATTCGGCTGAGGTCAGCTTTATTATTGAAGCATTCAATGGGCTAAAGTGGGTACATTCCGGAACCCAAGGCCAGCTGTTTTGGTGCCCTGCTCGGCCTCCTAATTGGGCCTTACGTTTGAGTGTCCCTTGGTAGAGTGAATTAGAGGTCCTTGTGTTGTTGTCCAGGGGCCTGTGCGGGTGTGTGTGTGTGTGTGTGTGTATGTGTGTAACGGCTCTGTTTTGGGCTTGCGATCTAATTATCAGAGATAATTGCTTGGACCTGGCTCCGGTTACAGACAGGCACTTGTGCTAGCTCTCTCTCTCCATCTCTCCCTGCATCTCTCAGTCTCTATCATCCCATATTGCTGTGAAAGGAAGCAATTGTCTGATCTCCTGTATAAGCATAGTCATAAAGTTGTGGAAAGGTCTCTGTCTGAACTGCTTATGACCTTGGTCTCCTAACAGGCCAATATCAGATCAGGAAACCAGAGTGTCTGCCCTTCCCCCTTCATGGAGCATGTGAGATATGAGCCATCTTTAATCAGTGTTTTATGCCTTAAAATAGCATTGAAAAATAGTTATATGTGACAGTTCATCCAGAATAATTAGCACAATTCATAGATCGCATATATCTCATATAGATTTAATATTCATATCTCTTTAATGTCTCATATTTTAGGATTTAATGGCTCGTGTGTCTTTGTGAGACTCTTATGAATGAGTATTGTGTTCCTTAACTTGACCATGATTTTTTACAAGGTCATACACTTTTATGAGCATGCTGGCATAAAGCTTGAAGACACAGATGTCTCTCTGAGTCTCATCCTCTGGTGGGCAAAATATCAGTCACACTCTAGACCAGAGTGAATTCTTGTTGTCTGTAGTGTGTGTCCCACTGGAGATGTGTAGAAGATGAAGACTGAATGAAAGAAAGTAAGAGAAAGACATGCTTTATTGTCTTTTGGAGTTTTATTCTTTCTGGGTTTGCCAAACCACACTGTCCCAGTTGCACAGACATTTATCTTGACGTTATAATAAAGTGAGTTAAATAAAGTGAGTTTTTAGACAGTTATAGTTTGACACTTAAAGATGTATTAATGCTATTGCATTATGGAACAAAATAATAAACATCGTGGTATTTACTTTAATTGATGACACGTGCACACTTTTCTAGCAAAATATTTCATAAGAATAATTTGTTAGATTTTAAATGATATAAAATGCATAGTTTTCAAAACGAAGACAAAAAAGGATTGTGACACTTTGTGTTAAAATTAAATAAATTTGGTTTGTCTATCCTTTTAGTGTCCAAATGCTCACTGTATTTTTATCTGGCTTGCAAAGCATGGCTCATATTGTGGAGCAGTTTTAAGCCGTCATCATCTTAACTTCCTTTCATACGAAAGTGATTCCAAACACAAACACATACTGGAAATTGTAATGTGACATGAGGCTCATTCTTTGTAGCATTGAGTCATGACTGTGCACTTTCGCTGAATGTTGTGGCGTCTCATTTTGACCTCATTCTGTGACTGTGGCAACACAAAAGCCTTTTCTGTTTGAACATACTGATGTGCTCTTACTGTATAAGTGCACTGACAGTTATTGTTTAAACATGCTGACTGACTCACACAATATACACAAAAGTTATGTTGGTTGTCCAAGCAGTGTCCTGTTATGCGGTATGCTAACTAAAACCATTTCAGATATACAGTTTATTTGATCTTTCTATGAAACACTGCATAGTTTATTTCTGCTTTAAGTAATTAATTCAACACACTACAGAGTTAAACTGAAGGATTCTGGCTGTAAAAGCACAAGATCAGGATTGTGTGATATCGGCATGCAAAGAAACACATAAGAGTTCCATACTACAGCTAATGAATGAAATGAAAGTTTTGAATGAATATTTGAATTTGTGTGCACGTGTGATGTTATATGAGCAATTATATTGGCAAGAATTTACTGTAAATTGCAATAGAAATGTATTAAATTGTAAATTCTTGCTAATAAAATTTTCTTCAAATGTTTTTAATTTGCCAGTGTTGTGTTTTTTTTTTTTTATTGCATGGCACTTTGTAGAATCTTCTATTGTTTTTAAAGTTCTAAGGGGGCATGTGACCCATTATTTTAGTGTAATGTGAATTTGATCTAATGATACAAATAAACAGCACTTATTGGGGATGAATGATACATGTGGCAGCTGTAATGTGTGAGTCATGAGTGCGTGTGTTATATCTGGGGTGTGTATATAAAAGGATGAGTCTGGGGCACTGTGGTCTCTTGAGTTTACACAAAGTTGAGGAGATAATGGTGCCTGGCTTTGACACTGAGCTCTGCAGGAGACGGATGAACCTGCTGGGCCATTTCGAGCACGCACACATACATGCCTACACAAGGCCAGAAACACACATGTTCACAGTCATGTAAACACACTCAAGTACAGTATATTAATGCGGTTGTAGATGTTCGGAAGCTGCTATGATGTACAGTAAAACAAGTGAAGGCATCCTAGATCCCTAGTAACTCTAAGTACCATGGTGTTACCATGTTTGTTTTGGACATGGTACTGTCCCATCTATGAGGGTCCTTCTCAGAACATTGTTCTCTCAAAGAACGACATAGCAGTAATATTAAAAGAACATTCTTTGTTATCTGGTTTGACAAACATTCTCAAACTGTTAGTATGAAAACGTCATTCGTAAACAGTAAAAGATTCTTTAAATTTGCAAATTTCTATTTAATATCCATGAGAAAATTAATCAACTGCTATTAAAATTTGTAAAAAAAAAAAAAAAAAAAAAGTTTAATTGTGGCTGAAAACTATTTTTAGACTTATATCATAGTATCCTTTGAAGTAGCCTACCTTGGACTACCATTTAAATATTATGGTACATGCCATGGAATATACATCAAAGTAACTTGAAATTATGATCTTTATCATCACTGTAGGCTAAATTCTAATAATTCAGGTCATTTTTGCTTTTTAGCATTTTAGCATTAAAGGGATAGTTCACCCAAAAAATTAAAATTACCCCATGATTTACTCACCCTCAAGCCATCCTAGGTGTTTATGACATTCTTCTTTCAGACAAATACAATAGGAGTTATATTAAACAATATCCAGACTAATCCATGCTATATAATGGGAGTGGATGGTAGTCCAAAATTTGAAGTCCAAAGAATTGCACCCATTCATTATAAAAGAAGTCAACACGGCTCCGGGGGGGTTAATAAAGGCCTTCTGAAGCGAAGCGATGCATTTGTGTAAAAAAAATATCCATATTTACAACTTTATAAATCTTAATCTCTAGCTTCCGCTAACTGTTGTACGCGCGTTCACAAGAGAGTGGTGTCCAGTGGATGACGTAAGAACGTAGGTAAACGCGGTGATGAACGCGGAAGTGACGAACGTGGAAGCGCAGAGGTGAGAGCAAAACAAAACACAGGTCACGAATCAGAAGTACAAAATTAAGATTTGTAAAGAAAAATGTCGGAGGATTTCGATATAAGCCAAGAGAACACAGGTTTTCCTTTGCTGTAAACAAATCTTGTTTCTCGGGAGACTAGCATATTCTCACTGGAGCTTACCCTACGCCTACGTCATCCGCTGGAAGCCACTCTCTCGTGAACTATCACTTTAACATGATTGTCAATGGCCTAATTTTCTGAATTTACATGGCACTACCACAGCACTTTTTGAACGCGTCCAGACAACTCTGTTTGTGTATCTATTTAAATGGTGCATAATTTAATACCTCACAATTTGCACTGAGAGGAAAGAGTTAAATCTGGTAACTGATTCCAGAAGAAGGGACAAACCCAGCTATTGGGTTGTTTTGACCCAGTGGTTGGGTTCAAAACAACCCAATAGCTGGGTTTGTCCCTTTTTAACCCAGCGCTGGGTTATATTTAACCCAGCATTTTTTAGAGTGTAGGAGGCATGGAACTTCCTGTGTCCAGTTGCTTATTCAAACACACACACACTCTCACGCACAAATACATACACACACTGTCACAGAAAAATGACTGGTGGTATCAAGATGTCTGTGATACATTGTCATTCCCACAGATAACATACATTCGCGAGCACACAGTCACAGCCTATAAGAAGATGAATGTTTGCTGATTTGCCTTGCTGTGATGTTCACCATAATGGATGGTGGGGCATGATTATGTGACATTGTGTTGTGTCTGTATGTGAGCCAGTTCATTTATGAATGCATGTTTGTGTGGCCCTCTTTGTGAGTGTGTAAGTGTTTGTGCGTCTCTGTTTACGTGTGTGTGTGTGTAGATGGGCTGTAAGCGGAGAGGACGCCAGACTGTCTCCAGACACTCTGTAGAGGAACTGATCATAAATCAGCTCAGATTAAAGAGAAACCGCCAACCTGCCTCTGTGCTCAGAGCGACTCTACTAAACCCACTTTAACCCAGTCCAGAACCAGTCCGACTTGGAATTATTAACAGGTTTCACACATTTTCAATCATAACCTTAACTGAAGTTTGAACTTGCATGCATGTACATCTATGTTCAGAGGAGACAGAAGCATTTGTTTTGAATAATTTGAGAGACAGATATTTTTTAGTGGAGAGCTATGACCAGTCTTTATGTATGACCATCATCTTCCTTACATCCAGAGCTAATGACATCATAAGGATTTAACCAACCAGAACAGAGCAAACGGGAGCTGCCACATGCTGCATATCCCAACCACTGAATTGCTGACACAATCAGTGTCATTATTTCCATAAAAATCAGTAATTTCCAAAAGTGTCACATTAATATCGACAGACTCACTATTTATTATTTTTTTAAAAGATGCAAAAGCGCTCTCCATGTTTACTTTTATATGTGAGTTTGCATGTAGCCTAATCTTTCCAATTACTTTATCAAAAGCCAAGGTTTATTCCTAGGGGACAATCCATTGATAAAAATTTATATTTTCAAAGCAACGTAAGTCAGTTTTGTTGATACAAATGCATAAATGTAAATGCACTTTATTAAGATTTCCTATACAAAAATGTACTGTGATGGTACAGTGATGGTATCAGATGGTAATACCATAGTATTTTCATATATCATAGCATCCATGTGGTACTCTAAAAATACCATGGTGTTATTATGTTTGATGTCAGTAGTTTAGTAGTTAAGCTTTTCTGTTAATATTGCAGAAATGTAAATAATCTTTTGGAAAACTGTAGTGCCGCTTATATGTGTACCTTTAATCTCATTTACTAGATATGCAACATTCTGGAAACATTCTGTCTATTGTTTGCATCCCTTTAACAGCACAAAATGAAACACAACTTAGAACATTTCATATGCCGCTGACAATGCCTTCAAGCTTCTCTGAGATCAGATTTGCTGTTTCTCTCTGTAGATGAGGTTTAGATACAGATCAGAAGAACTGACCCGAGACCCACATGAAAGGCCAATAAACACTGTCTGAGCCACTCAGAGGTGAAATGGCACTTCCTCTTCATCAGTTTTCTTCAAGGCCAGGCAATTCCCAAATTAATTTCAGGGCCGTTCTTTATGGGAACAGTTAAATATAGTTTTGGGAAGGAGCGGAGGCAGGATAGTCAAACAGTTTACTGCACTTTTTCCCTGGTTTCTAGGTGGTCTGGCTAATGTATCATGGTCATGTCTGACTAAAGAAATGCCCAGGCTCCCACTCACATCCAGATCTCTCAGTCTGCAGGCACGCAGACCCACAAGGTCAGATACATGGCTGGGAAAATGCAGCCATCCTTCCTACTATAGTAGATGGTACAACATGTTATAGTTCATTTGCGAGCTATGGTATGCTGTAATGCACAATGTTGTACAGTTCAGAGTTCATTGAAGCTATTTCTCTGATGAACAAACACTACTCAGGTACACACGCGCACACACACACACACACACTTAAATCTAAATAAAAAAGTAACATTAACAGTAATATTTAATATTATAAAACAATAATATTAGTACAATTGAAAATAACTCTTTTCTGTTTTAATATATTTTAAAATGTAATTTATTCCTGTGATGGCAAAGCATTATTCCAGTCTTCAGTGTCACATGATCTTTCTGAAATATGCTGATTGGTGCTCCTTTATCATAAGTTATTATTGGTGCTCAAGTACAATATTAATAATGGTTCTTATTATTATTAATTTTCGAAACAGTTTGTTTACAATTTGTTTCGTACCAATTGTAAAAAAGTGGATTGTGCAAATAATATTTTTAAATGATGTATTACTGTAATATTTAGAGCAAATCAGAGTCAGTATGGAGTCATAGATGTGCAAATCAGAGTCATACACTTATATTCAAGATACATTCTCTGATATAAAATCTTGTTTTTTTTGTGTGACCAGTAACAGTGATCATTAACAGTGTGTTGTGAAAGCTCATGAATTCTTTTGATTGACTGCTATAAGATATCTTACCCTCTTTTGTCTCGTATATCTGATGCATTGTCAACTCTATACAACTCTATACATCTTTTTCACATGCCTGCAGCTCTTGTAAGTGTTGGTAAATACTTACAACTACAGGAGTTTGTTTTTCTGAAGGGTTTGTCCTGCCTCCCTGCTTACCCAGAATGTATGAGCTGTCCCTCACACACAATATCCATTCCTTTTTAAATATTTTAATCATTTTGCTGATCTTTATCCTATCACAATAGCAAGTCCACATTCAGACAGACTTGCAATTATGTCTTTAACAGTAGATTTATGGTTGCTGCAACATATACAGTCTGGCATAGCAATAAAAAAAATTAAAAAAAACTCAACTGACTAGTGTTAAGTAACAATATTAGAAGCTGTGTTATGGAAAATGTTCACATATTTAGGCCCCTGCTGAGTGAAAGGCTAAACAATGCAATGCAATACAACAATGACTGAGAGATGTACAAACGTTGATACGCATATTTTAACATGATTTTTTTGTCTAAAAACCGACGTATGGATAATAAAGTAAACCTAAGTAAGTGTTCATCCTGAACTTATTCTTACATTTACATAAGAAAAATCTGTAAAGATTTCATAGCAAAAAGACACACGATCTGATGAGTGTCATTTTTTACAATGATATCAAAAGTCATTTTACTTGCTAAAAAGCATAAACATAATCTACCAGATGACAGAAGGTATATAGTAAATTGTGTACAACAGGTTTTCAGCAAAGTTTTGATCATGCTGATAATTTAGAGGTCTTAGAAATGTGGCTTTATACGGTTAAGATGTATGAGGAATGCAGGAGAGGGCGCTGAGAGGCAGGCCAGGGTGTTGGTGTCAACACTACGGAGGGTTCAGGGTGGATTTGTTCCTTCTCTCCGCAGATTAGCCTGCAAAATGGCCAAGCTGTTTGCACTCACATGCACTGATAAGCACCATTAACAGGGTGCTAATCCTGTCGCGCTCCGCATTCAGACCCACACAGACGGGACGGGAGGGGAGGGACTGGCAGAGAGAGCTCAATGTGGGATAGAAGAGAGGTCACCATAATCACTGTTTATTGTTTTCATTCGTATAAATCATACAAGGACTGAACACACATAATGCTTGTAAAGACTTGATGAGAGGATGTCTTTATTGCATGTTTGTGATGGAAAGATGTTTCAGAAACGGCACTTGGGACAGTGACATGTTTTGGACTCATTGGAAATTAATGTGGGGACCTAAATCCCTCCATCCAGCTGTTGCAGTTGATGTCCCAGTGAGTTTAAAACGACAGCTCACTTGGCCTGGAGGTGTCGTGGCCATGATGCATGATAGCAGGCAGATCCAGGTAAAGTGACAAAACACTCACAATCCAGGCTTATCTGCTCGCCACTGGAATTTGGTCAACGTCCCGCAATACTGATATCAATGAAAACCCTGTTGAGAGCAATTTATGGGACATCTACGGTTTCCACAAGTATGAGTACTTTTAAACTCAATGTGATTTATGCAAGTACAACGTGTTCATAGATCCTCATCCTTTGCTGTTTCTATCAGTAGTAGTTTAGTAAGTAATAATTTGTCTTTTATTGCTTTTATTTAATTTCCGGTACACTTATTCTTGGTACAGCCCCCTAAAGCACCCTGAGGTTAAGTACATTGTCACAAATCACAATGATGGTAGTTCTTGCCTTGCTTCTTATGAGACTCAGACAATCAACCCTCGGAATAGCAGCCATAAGCCAAATCTAGATTCAGAGAGCAGAGATTCGTTTTTAGAAATGTTGTTCCAGGCTCAAACCCAAATCTAATCTTGCTCCTACACTAAAAAATAAAAAGTTCTTAATATGTTTGTCATCCTAGGTGCTTTAAATTACATGTTTTCAATTACATTTTGTTGCTTTGCAGCCTGAAATGAAGAGAGACACAATTTTTGTTTTATCCAGTTGTATTTACAAGTGCAACTTATAACATCCAAGTAAAAAGAAAGAACTCCAACATGTCAGGAAAAAAAAAAAAAAAAAAATTGGAGTTGGAAAAAGGATCACCTCCTTGTGTCAGTATTTGTTGAACCACCTTTTGCTTTAATTATAGCCTTTAGTCTGTTGGGATATCACTCTACTAACTTTGCACATCTAGGCTTTATTTTTCTAGACAATATTTGCCAACTCCTCTTTGCAGAACTGCTCAAGTTCAGTTAAATTTGATGGTGATGTTTGTGGAATGCAGTCTTCAAGTCATTCCACAGAATTTTAATGGGGTTTAGGTCTCGGCTCTGACTAGGCCATGCAAAGACATTCACCTTTTTCTCCTTCAATCACAGTGGTCAGTTTTGCTGTGTAATTTGGGTCATTGTCATGTTGGAAGGTAAACCTGCTTCCCATTGACAACTTTCTGGCAGAGGGCAGCAGATTTTCCTCAAGAATTTGATGATATTTTGCCCCATTCATTTTTCTTTCTATCCTGACAAGTGCTCCAGTCCCTGCTGCAGAGAAACACCCCAATAAGAGGACATAACAGGGGCAGTCATGGCCTAATGGTTATCGAGTTGGACTTGTAACCCGAAGGTTGCGAGTTTGAGTCTCAGGTCCTGTAGGAATTGTTGGTGGGGGGAGTGAATAACCAGTGTGTGTGCACTTGGATGGGTAAAATGCAGAGCGCAAATTCCGAGTATGGGTCACCATACAGTACTAGGCCACATGTCACTTCACTTCATATTTCCACCTCCATGCTTTACTGTAGGAATGATGTTACTTGGATGGTGAGCTGTATTGGATTTCAGACATATCGTTTGGTGCTGAGGCCAAATAATTAAATTTTAGTCTCATCTGCCTCAGAATCTTCAAGAAAGTCAAATTACTTTCTGTTCCATTGAGAACTTGATTAGCTTCACCTGTTTGAGTTTTTGTTTTCTGACATGTTGGAGTTATATCTTTCACTTGGATGTTATACGTTGCACTGAGTAAATACAGCTGGATAACACAAAAACTTAAAATATTGTTCTAAGGATGTCTACATATTTTACTGGGGGGAAAAAATCATTAAGAAAAAGTTTATTTATTTAAATTTTTTTTTTTAATTTTGTCTGGTTGATTCGAATGTTGTTCCAGGAACAATCAATAACGTTTCTCCAGAAACATGTCCTACTTGTGAAAATCATGTTAAACGTATATTTATTGCATCATAGCTTTCAGGGCTCCCTTCATGAACATGAGGATTTGAAGATGCAGACCTCATTTTACGGTTTGTTTATGTACACAGAATCATGTTGCACATTTTAGGATTCGTCCATTGGATTCTGCTATCCAGACTGTTCCTTCTTATCTCATGTGCCCTCAAAACTAGAAAATCACCCTGTGCAATTGCAGTCCTGTTCATTAGCTCTAAAGCTGGTATTTGGTCTGAGTGTCTAGCAAATTGTGTAAAAAAGCTATTGGTCATAAGTTCATTAGGTGTCCTGAAGCACATGTCAACCTATTGCAATTTACTTTATTTATGCTTGTCGCCTAGAGTCATTAGTCTCTATGACTATAATGAAATTTCGCAATGCTGTTAGAGTCACTTAACAGATGAAGACTAAGGCGACTCTAGATGCCTCATTGATTTAGATGTCTGAGGTTCGGTTGTTATGGTATGAGGGAGCGACATGACAATGTGTGTGTGTGTGTGTGTGTGTGTGATGCCAGATATGCTGTCAAATCCATCACGTACAGCGGTGTATCAGTTTTCTACATGAACTTTGATAATCTATAGATCTGTAGTTTTAGGCAACCTCAAACTGAGTAGCCTGTGTCTGTGTGTGTGAGAGTGTGTGTGCATGAACCCAATAGGCCCCAGAGACCTCTTCAGTCCAACGTTACAGAAAAATATCGGACATAGGACACCTAAGATCAAACTCCATTACATTAAAGAAACATTAGACGCAGTAGTTAAGGAGGGAACAGCTCGATCCATTTACATGTCAAAGATGGGGGAGTGCAGTCACAACCAATTACGCTGGCGGAGTAGTCTGACTGTCTGGGGCTTTCTCTCCTGTCTTCTCTTCTTCATCTCTCTAATATTAATTTCCTTTGTTTTATGAGTGAATTTTGCATGTAGCATTTCCCTTAAGCTACACTGTTGACTTGAAGAACTATCAAAGGCTAAAAGCTGTTTGTCACAGCCACATTTGAGGCTGTACTTGGTGGTTTCCATCTGCTGATAAAACAAACATTTTGTTCATTTTTACAAACTGAGAGACGAGTTAATATAATCTTTCTGGTAAATCAACAGCATGCCACAATCAAATTTCAGTTTAAGACGCATTTGACCTGAATAAGTCATGCTTGACACATGTACCCCACACAAAATCATGATTCAGTGTACTGTATTTAATTTTGGCCTTTTTGTGCCCTGATTTGATGGTGTAAAGAAGGTTAAACGGGTTAAGATTCTTAGCCATCCCAAAGCCTTTGGAGCCATTCCTTAATAATCCTTTTCACCCCCTGAGACATTATTGCCAGGTTTAGCCGGATTTACCTCAACCGATAACAGAGCCGACAGTGTCAAAATAGTCACCATTTCAGAAAATAAAAAATAAAATCGTAAACAAGAGCAAAAGGAACAGTGACACAGACTTAGGCAGAGATTAAAAGACACCAAAGCTGATAGATGGTGTTAGCAAGCAAAATGTTAAATAAAGCCGCACATCCCGAAATTAAAAGCATGTTTCTTGTCTGATGGGCCCTCTGTGGAATAACAGCAAGCCTGATGAGGACTCCGGTGCTGTGTGTGTAATCCTGACAGATCAATTTATGTCCCTGCCACCAAATGGCCTATATTTCACCGGACTGCTGTAAGAAACAGCAGCATGCAGCAGTGCAGCCATTATACTGTGGGACAGAACTACTTGCTTTGGATGGAGGATCTATTCTTGTTTGTGTGTGTGCGTGGAGAAGATTTGTTTTATCTGAAGAGCTGATTAAAATTGTCACTGCCACATTTGTTCCCGATCCACTTTGTCCTTTCCATAAACCACACTAAACCGTTCTCGTGCAAAGTATGTGCACAATGCTTTCTTATAAGTTTCTCAGTCATTTTAAGGTTAGTGACAGCTGTGAAATTATTTTTGGGGGGGCACCCAAATATATGATGAGCAATTTCTGAATTCAAATTCATTTTGATATTTTAAGGGGGGCATAAGTTCAAAAATATCACAGTGGTATGACTGTCCTTACTGTATGTTTTAAATAATTATTTAAAAATATATCATAGAGAGACCCTGCAGACCAGTGTTATTTCAGTATCATAAATATACTTTTATAGTTTTTGACAATGTTATGAATTAGATTTTGTTTTACTATTTTTTTTTTATTTGAATTTTACTTAAAGTTTTAATAATTTTGTTGTGTGTTTTTGTCATTTTATTGTATTTTATTGTAAAATGTCTATTTCGTTTTTATTAAGTTTTAGTTAATTTTGTTTAAGCTAAAATAAAATGAGAAATGTCTGCCAACTTGCTGAAAGTTTTTTATTTTTATATTTTATTTTATTTTAGTTCATGTTTATTTTATTTCAAGTAACAAAGATGTTTTTTTTTTTTGTGGTTTTAGTTTTAGCTAACAGGAATAACTCTGCAGACCCTCATGACTCAATAAGTTGCTTAAAAGATTAAGCAACTGTAAATACACTTTTTATACTGTAAAAAGACACTTTTGTCTTTTTACAGTATAACAAGGTTCAGGTTTTCATATAGTTATTTTTTTTTTCTGAATGGAGAGTTTACTGATAAATCAGATGCTGTAAACAGGTCTTTAACTGTTGGATGCAAAAACCTGAGCCAGATGGATTTCACACTAAAGGTGTTTTGATCAGGCCAGCTTTACTAAGTTTGTTCCTTTACACTTAACAACATTCTTATTTTGACCAGAGCCCATAACAGTGATGGCACTGAAACCAACCAATGACTCTTGGCTCTCATAATAAGCAAGGCTATGCATTTTCAGAGACTTTAAAGCATTACTCCACATTTCATTGAACCTGGCACCTGGCCTTCAATGACACCGCTAAAGTGCTTAAGACAGATAGAAACTGCGATTATGTCGCCACACAGGGTCATCGCTGTTTGGATCAGAGCGAGGTGACAAAACCAAAGTGTTCCAGTCACCTGCTCTTGATAAGAAGCTCTGTTGGTGTGAAGGTGGAGGCTAGTTGTTTGTGTGTGTGTGTGTGTGTGTGTGTGTGTGTGTGTGTGTGTGTGTGTGTGTGTGTGTGTAGCTGGTATTCCCTACATTATGAGGACGAAATGTCCCCGGAAGGATAGTAATAGCAGTAAATTTTATGGTCACCATGAGGAAAACAGATTATAAATTATACAGAATGAAGTTTTTTTTTTTATCTAAAAATGCAGAAAGTTTTGTGTGACGGGTAGGTTTAGGGGTAAGGTTAGGGTAAGAAAATACAGTTTGTACAGTATAAAAACCTTTACTCCTATGGAATTCCCCCATAAAACATGGAAACCTGTGTGTGTGTGTGTGTGTGTGTGTGTGTGTGTGTGTGTGTGTTCATAATAAGTATTTTTGTCTTTTTCCCCAGTAAAGTTACCCAAGCATCCTTAAAACAACTAAAATTTACTTGAGAGACTGATTAACCAGATAATAAGATTTGTTTTCGAAAATAAATTTTATATTAAGCTATAGTTTTTTTTTCTTATTCCATTGTCTTGTTTATGCACAGAACTTTACCAATTTTTGTCAGTTTTATCCTTATAAAAAGATCATCTCTGAAAACACGTCTTACACAATTTCAAAACCATAGCTCATGTTTTCACTAGAGTTACATGTATATTCTGTCCACATAATCATTGTTTCAGAACACAAGATCTTTGTAATATGTGATGGTAACATATGGTTAAATCATTGAAGCACAACAATCAGACCTTCTTTCAACTTAGTACTTTTAACAATCAGCTCATTCAACAGCAAACAATGCAAGATACATGTGTTAAATCAGCCATGTGATGCCATCTGTATCCCTTCTTCAGATGCATCTTTGATCAGTCTGATGGACACATATTTACTGATTTTTTTTATCTCTCTTGTACTCTACCTTGCTCTATGTTCACAAATTGCAAATCTCTCTCTCTCTCTCTCTCTCTCGCTCTCTCTCTCTCTAGTGCTCTCTCTCACACGCACACACACACACTTTGTACATTGTGATTTTTATCTGTTTTAAATTGCTGTACTGTATTAATAATTCATTGTACGCAGTTATCCATTTCAGAAATGCCAAGCATGCAGTTTTACAGAATCTATATCTATATATTTATATCTATAGAAATTTATAGATTTTCCAAATGATTCACTGATTACGTAACCATTAAGATCAGTTGGATTAAATAATAGATAAACATGTTAAACTGAACAAGAAGAGTGGCAAATAAAACGTTTGACAGTAATAACATCATGAAAGACAGTTCATTAAACACTTTGAAAGGGATACTTTGTGATTTTGTGTTTTGTACTAACATAAATGAAAACACACTGAAACATTTAAATAAAGTTAATGTTTGATGATCTGTTGTGAGATTAGTAGCATTGTTGTAAGAATGGCTGTAAATTGACTATACTTGTGAACTCCAAAATGTCCTTACTATTAAAAAATGTCCTCACTAATATAGTGAAACCTGTTGAACATAGATTAGCGAGCCGAACCTCACTAGTTTAAAAAGTCTTATAAATCAGCAGATTATGTTTTATTTAAATCTAGTGTTTTGCACAGTTTTCTGTAAGGGTTATGTTTAGGGGTGGTGGTTCAGTTAAAAAAAAAAAATCACTATCCTGATATAAAATGAATGTAAGTCTATGAGATGTCCTCACTAATATAGTGAAACAATCTTTTGTGTGTGAGTATGTGTGTGTGTGTGTGTGTGTGTGTGTGTGTGTGTGTGTGTGTGTGTGTGTGTGTGTTTAAGTTCATTAGTCTAGAGTTGAGGGAGTCCTATGAGGCTGCAAACAGGGAAAGGGTTCCTCTGATTACTGTTAATTACCCGCAGGGCCTTATAACACACTGAGTATGCAGCAAGTCTGTGCACATTGCCAGGCCACCCCTGAACTTCCTTTGGGTCCACCCTCATTTCCTCTTCTCGGCCATGAGTGATGAGAGCTGTAATGAGATCATGTTAAGCGTGTGTGTGTGTTTGGGAGGCAATGCTTTCTTCTGGTAATCAAGTATGCTTTGCTTCCCCCCCCCCCTGAAAAAAGTGTTTGGAAATAATCAAAAAGGCAATTTTTTTTTTATTCTGACATCTTTTTTGCCACTTATATTTATAGCTATAGGACTGGATGGGGAGTTTCAGGAAATTTTGCAAGCCAGATTCAATCTTGTGTTGTCCGAGCATTTTTGTGTTTCAGAGCATTTGTGCTTGTTAGTCCACACCTCTGAAAAGCAAATGTTATAAAAAAAAGAGTAAGATAGAGTACAGGATTCAAGTAATATAATACAGTTTAAAGAAAGAAGACATAAGCTGAAAAGTTGTCTCAGCAACACAAATCAATCACTGACTGTCTAATGCATGCTGAAAAAAGCTTTCTTAAAATTTCTTTAAAAGCCAATTCAATTGACTGACTTTTCTCAGTTTTAGAGTTTCACTGCTTTTTATCAATGTGCTGGGAAAGAAAGTCATCAAAGTTCCCAGACCATTTTCTTTTTTCAATTTTCAAGTTGCTGATTTTGCCAAAGTTTGTGAGGTTTATGGCAATAACTCATTTATATTCAGCATATTCAAGAGTTTTGTTTGAGATTAAGTGAGATGTCTTTAAACATTTTACCACCTGGGTGTTCATTTCAGATTTATCAGTCACTACCATATGTACTGTACCAAGTGAACTGTGACTTTACAAGGTCAAACATCCTTTGGTCCCACTTTATATTGTGGCCCTAATACCTGTGTACTTACATAGTAACTAGATGTGTATGTAGTATGTAACCACAGTGTAAGTACACATTGATACATAGTATCTACAGCTCTAATGTTTGTGTAACTACACATATGTAACAGCCCACTGAATGGTATGTGTAAGTACAAATGTGTAACAGGACATTAGTAACAACACTTTTTGGTAATGAAAGTACAAATGTGTAACAGGACTAACAGCACTTTTTGGTAAAGAAAGTGTTACACTTTATATTAAGTGAACAATTCCTATGGATTTATCATGTAATTACTCTGATGTTACACAGCAGTGGCCAGTAAGTTAGGCTTTACATATAAATTGTGGTTGGTGTCCAGAATGTTACACTTTATATTAAGTGGACAGTTTCTGAGGAGTTACCATGTAAGTACACTGGTATTACAGTGGTCCACCAACTTGAGATCCAACTCCTCCCACTTTACATATCCCTAAACCTACCCATTTCTACCCCCTGGATCCCATTTCCACCCCTAAACCTACCCATCTCCACCCCCTGGATCAAATTGGTCCAATTACTCTTATACATTTTGTTGTTACATATGTCCTGTTACACATTTGTACTTACACAAACCATTCTGAGGGTTGTTACATGTGTGTAGTTACAGAAATATTACAGCTGTAGATAATATGTACCAATGTGTCCCTACACTGTGTTTACATACTACGTACACATCTAGTTACTAAGTACACAGGTATTAGTGCCACTTAATATAAAGTGGGACCCATCCTTTTTCTGTCAAAGTTCCTGGTAGCAGAAAGTGTGTGTGTAAAATCAGACAAGACTTAATGCTCGGAATTTGTGTTTTGCATTAAGCCCATCCAAGTGCACACACACAGCAGTGAGTAGTGAACACACACACCGTGAACACACAGCCAGAGCAGTGGGCAGCCTTTTCTTTTTTTGCTGCAGTGCTTTGCTCAAGGGTCTCACCTCAGTCATGGTATTGAAGGTGGAAGAGAGCGCTGGTTAGTCACTCCACCCACCTACAATCCCTGCCAGTACTGAGACTTGAACCTGCAACCTTTGGGTTACAAGTCTGACTCTCTAACCATTAGGCCACGACTGCCCCATTAGTAACAAGACAACAGCCAAGGTGCCTTCTTGTTCCTATTTTTCTTCTGTTCTGCTCTTCTAATTATCAAGAAAAAAAGGGCCAGAGAGGAAATGACATCTCCAGCCCCCCTTGAACCAGCCACTTACAGGTCAACACTAGGGCGGCTTATCCTGGTAAGGGGAGTGCTGAAAAGCAGATGCTAAAAATATCTAGAAAGGTGTGTACTGTGCCCTCCACAGGTTACAAGGTCATCAAAATGGCAGTACTTGAGAGTTTTGATATGAAGCTCCTTCGCATGTAATAGGAAAAATCTTCTTTAACACACTGACAATGCTGGAAGTTAGTCAGAGGAAATGTCAAATGATAAAGTAATGCTGCTAGTTATCATACCAGTGAATGTCATCCTTCTGTCTAATCTTCACTTCTTCACTCGTCAGTTTAAATTCGGCTAAAAAGAAAGACACCAGAGATCAGGCCATGGTACGCAAAAAGGGTGGTTCAGTTAAAAAAAAAAAAATCACTATCCTGATATAAAATGAATGTAAGTCTATGAGATGTCCTCACTAATATAGTGAAACAATCTTTTGTGTGTGAGTATGTGTGTGTGTGTGTGTGTGTTTAAGTTCATTAGTCTAGAGTTGAGGGAGTCCTATGAGGCTGCAAACAGGGAAAGGGTTCCTCTGATTACTGTTAATTACCCGCAGGGCCTTATAACACACTGAGTATGCAGCAAGTCTGTGCACATTGCCAGGCCACCCCTGAACTTCCTTTGGGTCCACCCTCATTTCCTCTTCTCGGCCATGAGTGATGAGAGCTGTAATGAGATCATGTTAAGCGTGTGTGTGTGTTTGGGAGGCAATGCTTTCTTCTGGTAATCAAGTATGCTTTGCTTCCCCCCCCCCCTGAAAAAAGTGTTTGGAAATAATCAAAAAGGCAATTTTTTTTTTATTCTGACATCTTTTTTGCCACTTATATTTATAGCTATAGGACTGGATGGGGAGTTTCAGGAAATTTTGCAAGCCAGATTCAATCTTGTGTTGTCCGAGCATTTTTGTGTTTCAGAGCATTTGTGCTTGTTAGTCCACACCTCTGAAAAGCAAATGTTATAAAAAAAAGAGTAAGATAGAGTACAGGATTCAAGTAATATAATACAGTTTAAAGAAAGAAGACATAAGCTGAAAAGTTGTCTCAGCAACACAAATCAATCACTGACTGTCTAATGCATGCTGAAAAAAGCTTTCTTAAAATTTCTTTAAAAGCCAATTCAATTGACTGACTTTTCTCAGTTTTAGAGTTTCACTGCTTTTTATCAATGTGCTGGGAAAGAAAGTCATCAAAGTTCCCAGACCATTTTCTTTTTTCAATTTTCAAGTTGCTGATTTTGCCAAAGTTTGTGAGGTTTATGGCAATAACTCATTTATATTCAGCATATTCAAGAGTTTTGTTTGAGATTAAGTGAGATGTCTTTAAACATTTTACCACCTGGGTGTTCATTTCAGATTTATCAGTCACTACCATATGTACTGTACCAAGTGAACTGTGACTTTACAAGGTCAAACATCCTTTGGTCCCACTTTATATTGTGGCCCTAATACCTGTGTACTTACATAGTAACTAGATGTGTATGTAGTATGTAACCACAGTGTAAGTACACATTGATACAAAGTATCTACAGCTCTAATGTTTGTGTAACTACACATATGTAACAGCCCACTGAATGGTATGTGTAAGTACAAATGTGTAACAGGACTAAACAGCACTTTTTGGTAAAGAAAGGGTTACACTTTATATTAGATTTACCATGTAATTACTCTGATGTTACCAACTCCACCAACTTGAGATCCAACTCCTCCCACTTTACATATCCCTAAACCTACCCATCTCCACCCCCTGGATCAAATGGTTCCAATTATGCATATTGTTGTTACAAAATGTAGTTATATAATTCCTGTTACACGAGTACTTAGTGAAGTGAAAAAAAGTGTTGTTACCAATGTCCTGTTACACATTTGTACTTACACAAACCATTCTGAGGGTTGTTACATGTGTGTAGTTACAGAAATATTACAGCTGTAGATAATATGTACCAATGTGTCCCTACACTGGTGGTTCAGTTAAAAAAAAAAAAATCACTATCCTGATATAAAATGAATGTAAGTCTATGAGATGTCCTCACTAATATAGTGAAACAATCTTTTGTGTGTGAGTATGTGTGTGTGTGTGTGTGTGTTTAAGTTCATTAGTCTAGAGTTGAGGGAGTCCTATGAGGCTGCAAACAGGGAAAGGGTTCCTCTGATTACTGTTAATTACCCGCAGGGCCTTATAACACACTGAGTATGCAGCAAGTCTGTGCACATTGCCAGGCCACCCCTGAACTTCCTTTGGGTCCACCCTCATTTCCTCTTCTCGGCCATGAGTGATGAGAGCTGTAATGAGATCATGTTAAGCGTGTGTGTGTGTTTGGGAGGCAATGCTTTCTTCTGGTAATCAAGTATGCTTTGCTTCCCCCCCCCCCTGAAAAAAGTGTTTGGAAATAATCAAAAAGGCAATTTTTTTTTTATTCTGACATCTTTTTTGCCACTTATATTTATAGCTATAGGACTGGATGGGGAGTTTCAGGAAATTTTGCAAGCCAGATTCAATCTTGTGTTGTCCGAGCATTTTTGTGTTTCAGAGCATTTGTGCTTGTTAGTCCACACCTCTGAAAAGCAAATGTTATAAAAAAAAGAGTAAGATAGAGTACAGGATTCAAGTAATATAATACAGTTTAAAGAAAGAAGACATAAGCTGAAAAGTTGTCTCAGCAACACAAATCAATCACTGACTGTCTAATGCATGCTGAAAAAAGCTTTCTTAAAATTTCTTTAAAAGCCAATTCAATTGACTGACTTTTCTCAGTTTTAGAGTTTCACTGCTTTTTATCAATGTGCTGGGAAAGAAAGTCATCAAAGTTCCCAGACCATTTTCTTTTTTCAATTTTCAAGTTGCTGATTTTGCCAAAGTTTGTGAGGTTTATGGCAATAACTCATTTATATTCAGCATATTCAAGAGTTTTGTTTGAGATTAAGTGAGATGTCTTTAAACATTTTACCACCTGGGTGTTCATTTCAGATTTATCAGTCACTACCATATGTACTGTACCAAGTGAACTGTGACTTTACAAGGTCAAACATCCTTTGGTCCCACTTTATATTGTGGCCCTAATACCTGTGTACTTACATAGTAACTAGATGTGTATGTAGTATGTAACCACAGTGTAAGTACACATTGATACATAGTATCTACAGCTCTAATGTTTGTGTAACTACACATATGTAACAGCCCACTGAATGGTATGTGTAAGTACAAATGTGTAACAGGACATTAGTAACAACACTTTTTGGTAATGAAAGTACAAATGTGTAACAGGACTAAACAGCACTTTTTGGTAAAGAAAGGGTTACACTTTATATTAGATTTACCATGTAATTACTCTGATGTTACCAACTCCACCAACTTGAGATCCAACTCCTCCCACTTTACATATCCCTAAACCTACCCATCTCCACCCCCTGGATCAAATGGTTCCAATTATGCATATTGTTGTTACAAAATGTAGTTATATAATTCCTGTTACACGAGTACTTAGTGAAGTGAAAAAAAGTGTTGTTACCAATGTCCTGTTACACATTTGTACTTACACAAACCATTCTGAGGGTTGTTACATGTGTGTAGTTACAGAAATATTACAGCTGTAGATAATATGTACCAATGTGTCCCTACACTGTGTTTACATACTACGTACACATCTAGTTACTAAGTACACAGGTATTAGTGCCACTTAATATAAAGTGGGACCCATCCTTTTTCTGTCAAAGTTCCTGGTAGCAGAAAGTGTGTGTGTAAAATCAGACAAGACTTAATGCTCGGAATTTGTGTTTTGCATTAAGCCCATCCAAGTGCACACACACAGCAGTGAGTAGTGAACACACACACCGTGAACACACAGCCAGAGCAGTGGGCAGCCTTTTCTTTTTTTGCTGCAGTGCTTTGCTCAAGGGTCTCACCTCAGTCATGGTATTGAAGGTGGAAGAGAGCGCTGGTTAGTCACTCCACCCACCTACAATCCCTGCCAGTACTGAGACTTGAACCTGCAACCTTTGGGTTACAAGTCTGACTCTCTAACCATTAGGCCACGACTGCCCCATTAGTAACAAGACAACAGCCAAGGTGCCTTCTTGTTCCTATTTTTCTTCTGTTCTGCTCTTCTAATTATCAAGAAAAAAAGGGCCAGAGAGGAAATGACATCTCCAGCCCCCCTTGAACCAGCCACTTACAGGTCAACACTAGGGCGGCTTATCCTGGTAAGGGGAGTGCTGAAAAGCAGATGCTAAAAATATCTAGAAAGGTGTGTACTGTGCCCTCCACAGGTTACAAGGTCATCAAAATGGCAGTACTTGAGAGTTTTGATATGAAGCTCCTTCGCATGTAATAGGAAAAATCTTCTTTAACACACTGACAATGCTGGAAGTTAGTCAGAGGAAATGTCAAATGATAAAGTAATGCTGCTAGTTATCATACCAGTGAATGTCATCCTTCTGTCTAATCTTCACTTCTTCACTCGTCAGTTTAAATTCGGCTAAAAAGAAAGACACCAGAGATCAGGCCATGGTACGCAAAAAGGCACACAAGATCCCACATCATACAATTTTCAATCCAGTCTCTGATGAAAGGAATGTCTTGGATCTTAAGCAGTGACCCAGACATTTGCAAGCCTTTCATTTAGGTCTCACCCCAAACCGAGCAGCTGGGTCTTCAGACCTCATTTCCCCTAACCCTGGTTCTGCAGGCTGGCCAGAGCACTGGGGCTTATGGCAGGACAGCCGGCCAGTGTTTCCGAACTGTAAGCTGTGGTCTCTAGGGTAGCAAGGCTCATTTGCTAGCTCAATGGAGGCTGTCTCCTGCCCTGCGTCTCACCGCACTCTCCTTGGACTGCAACACGTTTCTTTTCTTTGCTTGTGAAGAACAGAGAAGGAAAAAGAAAGAGAAACATAGATAGTTTGAAGGAGTGTGATCAATGGAGGGGCAAGGCTTTAGAGACACAAAGACAGACTTAAAAGAAGGGTGCAGACAGGAGAACACGGCAAGCCATACAACATCATCATCATCAGTGTAGCTTAATTTACAACAAAAAAGTGGTACTATAATTTTTAGCATAGTATTGTCTGAAATACCATGGAGTACAACGTAAATACTATGCTGTAAGAATGGGTAGCATTCACTGTATTTTTTTTTCTTTTTCTTTCTGGTTGCCAACAAAAGTTTTGCTTGTTGGTTCCCTAGTGTGGAATGCTAGTGTACTGGTATTCCCAAAAGGCCATTATGACCACCAGCTAGACCACAGGTAGCTCCGAACCAGCACTAAACACCAAAAACCAGCCTGACCTAAACTGGTTTGATACTGTACAATGGCACATAAAAACCTTTTTGTAAGGCTTAACTTGTGATGTCTCATAAATCTGCTCTACAAATCTCCCTTTATCTGAGATTCTGAGCGAGTATGTTGCACCTCTGATCAGAGATGGCAGTTGTTCTGTTGCTATATTGTGTTCTTCCCCAACACATCATCACATCAACGTCACTCTAATTTTGTCCACTGTCTTAATCCACTGTCCCTAAAAATCAATGTTGCTCTGTCTGTCATGTTGACCCATCACCCTTCACGCCATCTGCTGCTCCTCGCTTATAATTCCCTCTGTTAGTGCTTTAGGACCACTGTATGTCTGACTGCCTACAACGCACCTTTAATGACAGTATTGAACAAGTTGCATGAACATGACATATGGCTAGGTTTTTACTGCACCCTTTGCCTGATATTTAAAAATGCATCTATCTGCACATGAGAGAAGAAAGCTAAAAGAACTAGCCCAAGCAGGGGAAGTGGCCTCCCCTCGATCCCTTAGCCCTTCTTTGAAAAGCAAACTTCAAGCTGGGAGTGTTTACTTTGGCCAGGGCAGAGGCAGATCGATGATCTGCAAAGTGGATTTGTTATTGCCTTGTTTGCCTTGGCAGCCCTTGAGAGCAGCCCACTGATTGCCGCCCCAGATGTCAGATGTCTACAGTATGAGCACACACATGCAGAGATTCACATATATGTCTGGCATCTTTTTGAGTCTGTGAAGTTCTGCCTAATGGAGGGACATGATGCTTCCAGAGTCTGCTAGTTCCCTATATTTATATTTCCTCTCATCCCAGTCTGCCATCCCCTTATCCTGTCGTTTGTCACAGAGCAGGGCTTCTCCATCGTACTCCCAGAGATCTACCTTCCTGCGGAGTAGAGTTCCAGCTTTAATGAAACACATCTGATCCAGCTAATTAAGGTCTTTGGGCTTGAAATATTATAGGTGGGTGCTGGAACTAACCTCAACCAAAAGCAGAATTGAGCATCTGTGTCCCAAGGTGGGAGATACATTATAAATCTTATCAACTTAGCTCATAAATATTGTTTAGGTGCTCACTGATATTAATTAGGTGCCATTTGCCCTGCAGTTCTTGTTGAAAGGCAGGTAAGTGGGCACTAGACATACTTACTGCAAAGCAGCTAGATCTTAAAGCTGTAATTATATGCAATTGGCTACAATTTTTCTTCACACAGTGGCCAAATTTATTACAATATAATGGTTATTTTCCAAGAAGTGGGGGGATGAGCTTAGAAGTTGGGGAGAACATGTTCTCGAGTTATAATAATTGGCACACCCATGCCTGTCCCAGTGGGAACACTGTAGTAGGAAGCAGCTCAGCTTTAATCTGAGCACAGAAAGATCTCCTCTTTCATGATCTTCATGACCGCATCCACATCATTGGAGCTGGTAGAGCTGTAATTTCCATCCACTTCAAAATGTATTAAATATTAGATTATGTTAAACTGGCCCAACACTGACTTTAAAATGGAAGATAACAGACCGTAAGAATGCTATTCAAAGAGAAAATTGAGTGTGGTTTGTGTGTGTGTGTGTGTGTGTGTGTGTGTGTGTGTTGGTGCAATGTCTCCTCACTTATGCTGTCCACTCCAACTCTCCCAGACCTTCAGGGCTTTCAGGCTCTGGCTTCAACACCGAGGGCTGAGTTGGAGCCCTCTTTCTCAGTCTGTGTGGCCAAATAAAAAATAACCTCTTGACACTTTTATGGCAGGACACAGTTGTGTGGATTTATGCTGCTTGTTTTCACACAGTTTAAAGTGAGACTGTCCAGGGCCAATGGCTTATAGCCTCTGTCAGCACATATTAAATGTTTATGCTGTTTGTCTCACACACTTGTCCTTTTAGTTGAAACCAATTGACTCTTAGCCTCTGTACTAGCAATTCCTATATGCGCCCTATTGCAACACGTGTCGTGACATGGCCTTCAAATGAGAAAAAAACATAGTTTCTTCCTTTTTTATCTCAATAATTAAAATGACATGTGGTTCCCAGTAATAACTGAGCCAAAATAAAGAGTGAAATTGTCAGTGCTGTGGTAGAATGTGGTAGAACTGTGAATTTTCCAAGCAGGACATATTCCTGGATCAACATGGCCATGGAAAAACATTACTATTAACCAGTCAGTCCCCCCCCTCCCCCATTCTTTACCTTCCAAACAATAATATAATGGTTCCCCGAGAGAGGTCCGCTACCAACCCTATCAAACTGTCTGGTTATTTGAAAGCAATTTTGGGTTTGGTCTTAAAACTTGACTGTACGTGTCAGGTTGGATCACAGGGTCTCGTTTATGCCTGCGTAGAACTCTACACCCTGTATTTGTCTCCCAGCAAATTAGTAGAGGCATATAAGGCTTTTTATTATTGCACATTCTTTAATATATTCGTTTTTTGTGTGTGTATTTTTGCTGATACAGCATGATGCATTTATTGTGGTATTTGAGGATAAGTAGTTTTATCAAAGGTTGCCATATGGTCCTTGAACCTATAACCTCACCTTTACAAGCACAGATCAAAAGCAGATTTGAGAGTTAAAAATGCTGTGTATTTAAGGCAAGGCAAGTTTATTTATATAGCACATTTCGTACACAATGGTAATTCAAAGTGCTTTACATAAAATAAAGTAAAATAATCATAAAAAAAAAATTATAATCACAAAAATAAAACAAGGAATTTAAAAACTTTGAAGATGATTAAAACATTTATTTAAAATTAATTTAAGACATTAATTTTAAATCAGACCATTCACCTTGAGAACGTCATCTTTGTTTCCAAATGCAATGACTTCAGTTTTCTCCTTGTTTCTCTTTTAGAAAAAAGATGTGGGAAGTGTGTCAAGATAGCAGGTTGACGATTTTAGGTGCTGCACTATTTCTTCCAAAATGTTGCTATCAATTGCTTCAAAAATAGACACATTTATTGTGTTTAAGGTTTATATCATACTAACTTTCAGAAGCGGTTGATCACAAAGCCACAGATTTAAACTGCAGGGTCCAAAGAGCCCATAATGCACTTCATAAGGATAATACTGATTTATAGTCAATTTGGTAAATAGGAGTAATGATATTATTACTCAGACATTCATTTTTAGACGTGAAGCTGTCTAAATATGTTGTTTCTTTTGTTGTTGTTGTTTTTTTAATTAAAGATTGTTATGTAATGATTTTTTTCAATGTGTTTTTGTTCATTTACTGTTTGTAAAGCAGTTACTTTTAAATACGTTCTATTTTAGAATACGTTCTAAAATACGGTGAGCTGTCTTGCTGTCTACCACCTACATAAGTAGCTGTCTTCTAAGGGAACATCTTACATGAAATGGAATCTCAGGTGATGGATTGGGAACATTCTTCATAAGCAACATGAGCATTACACAAACAGCATTTAAGCACTTGAGGTTGAACTGATTCCCATAGAGTCTGAAGTTAGCATTTTGCTAAGCTAACTGCAATAGGCATTTGTTGTTTGTTTGTTTGTTTTTAATTATATTAGAACAAGTAGAGCCGTTTTATTGTCACTTTTTAATAGATGAAATATCCCTTATCCTGTGTAAAAATACAAGCAGAACTTCTCTCAACTTGCCCACTATCTTGGATAAATATTTTTCACTGAGATTGTTGCAATGCTTTCTGGGATTGCCTATTCTAGTAAGGATCCATGCAATGTTGTCAAAAATACTAAAATAATTAAATATATATATATATATATATAAGGTTATTTTAGTATTTTAGGTTTTGAAACCTAAAATATATTGTGACTTTTCTTTGTCACAGATATTAGCCATAAGATTAAAGGGAAGCCATTTCGCTGTTCTAAAATAAAGAATGAAGCTGTTCTCTCACTCTTTCAATCACACACAAACACAGAAACAAACTCATCTGACTTATCTCTCGCTGTTGTAAAGATGTCTCATAAATGGGTTATTTGTGATCTCTGCAGTGTGTCTTGTTTTCTGTTTGGATTGAGGTGAGAAGGCAGACTCCCCAGCCAAACAGAGCGCATACTGACACCTGGGAGGCATATGACACCTCTTCTGTCACTGCGAGTATGTGTCCCAGCAGTGCACATACACGCACACAATTTTTCTCTTCATGATAAACATTCTCCGCTCACTTTGGACAGACAGAGCATTTAAACTATTGGCAGATCTGTTGATGACTGACTGGCAGTTTTTACTGCAGGCAGGACAGGGGGGTTTATAGGGGGTCTGTCAGCAGACCTTCTGATGTCCAGTATCAGGCAGCCTTCAGATGGTCCTTCCCTGAAGCCCATATTAATTATATCCCTTTCTCCTGCAGAGCACATGCTATGGGAGCCGTCAGCACAGGGATAGCTAATGTACTCTGACAGGCTCAGTGTGTGCATCAACATGTAGAGTGTTGACGCATGTAGTGGAATTCCCTGTTCCAAACCCAGTGTGATGTTTTAGTGTCTACCTTTATAAGGCAATATATGAACTGAAATGGAACCTCATAAGAGACTGAACTGAAACACTCTGTGCAGATAGATACAGATTATTGAATGGTCACACTTTAGTTTGGGGATCTATTCTCACTACTAACGAACTGTTAACTACAAAATTTGCCTCAATAAACTCCTAATTTGCGGATTGTTAATAGGTAGTTGCTAAGTTTAGGTACGGGGTAGGACTGGGGGATCTAAAACATGCCCATGCAGAATAAGGCATTAATATGTGCTTTAACAGCCAGTATGCTAGTAATATGGATGCCAATGAGCAACTAGTTAATAGTGAGCACTGGTTCCTAAACTTTTAGAAGTGTTCCCAAATTAATTGTGTGTTAAAAGACATTCCCATTCAGCATGCAAATATACTGTAGTATTCACTAACATGAAGTGCATTAGAGATTCATTCATTCCAACATTAGTCTGTCTGACATTAGCATGCTACTAAGCTAAAGACTCAATAATCTAATAATCACAACAAATCCAAACAACACACACATTTTGAGTGTAAGATTAGACTATTTTATTTATGTTTTCCATAGTTAATCAAATACAATCTGCATTTGAAATACACAGTGTTGGGGAGTAACTAGTTACATGTAACGGAATTACGTAATTTAATTACAAAATAAAAGTAATTGTAATCAGTTACAGTTACTGAGAAAAAAATGTGTAATTAAATTACAGTTACTTATTAAAATGTTAAGGATTACAAAAGGGGTTACATCTGCTTTTTTTCCACACACACTCACACATACAGATTTAATTGATTTCTTTCATAAATTGCCGTGACTGCTCTAAAATATGAAACACCAATGTTTCAGGAGTTTAGAACATGCTTATTCGATAACTCTTTTATTTCCTATGGGTTTATGTATAGCTATGCTTCATTTTTTAAAAGATTAACTGTTTCTTTCCAAGGCATTGTTAGATTCCAGTGTTTACTGTTATAGCTATGTAAAGATTTGATTCAAAAAACAGTATCATAGCTAATAAAATATTTATTGTTATGATTTTAAATGTATTTAACCTCAGAATGATCTCAAAGTAAGTCTGATTTTGTGGTGGCTGTGCTTCAAAGGGGACATTGATCTTCCACAAGTTGGTATGATTCTTTAGGGTCTTCATGCCACATGCTTTGGTTAAAATTCCTCAGTGGTCGTGGAAAACAACACCCTTTTTACCTTGCTCTGTTCACAGCCACTCATTTTGGGGCATGTCCCTTTAAATGCTAATGAGCTCTGCCCACCCGCCCCTATCTTCCATGGAAGAGCAAAGGTGATTTGCAAATAATCATAAAAAATATAAAGTGTCAGACTTACTTCTTCTGGAGGTGCAGCTGGATCACGAACATTGGGTACTGATCTATCTATCCTTGAATTTTTACTTTTTAACAAAACCTGCCTTGAATTGTCCCTCGTTCAGAAAGCAGTCTGGAGGAAAATTATTTGCGCAGACATAAACTAATTTAGGTGTATACAGTGGCGCATTACCATTAAAATCAAAACTAATGCACTGCATCCTAAGTGGCGGCCTGAACAATATGACATCATACTGCTCAGAAAATCAAAACGGCTTGATAAATGAGACTAAATGTGGGATTAAAAAAAAGGAGTGAAGGGATTTGTATCATTGTAGAGTGGTTGTGTCCACACACTGCTAAGATACATTTATATGCAAACACCATGTAAAAGTGAATTTTGCATCCAATGTCTTCTTTAAAAATGAAATATAATCTTAATTCAAGTGATGAAGGATTTCGAAAGCGTGACAGTAATCAGTGTTGAGTACTACTGTAAGGTTTACCCTGCCTGGTTTACATGTTTGAAAATGATAAACAGTTGAAAACATTAGAAACGTAGAAAAGTAATCAAAAAGTAATCAAATGTAATCAGTTACATTACTTTAATAAAGTAATTGAAAAAGTAGGGTAACTTGTAATCTGTAACCTATTACATTTCCAAAGTAGCCTTCCCAACACTGGAAATACAGTACTGAAATAATAATTGAAGATGAAGTAGGATGGATGAAGAGGATTAAGTAGGAAGAAGCAATATCTTCAGAATCAGAAAGAGCTTTATTGCCAGGAATGTTTACACATACAATTAACTTGTTTTGGTGACAGAAGCTTCCTCAGCACAAATGGAATGACAGTGACAAGACAAGACACAGATAATAAAAAGAATAAAGATGGGATAAGTAAATAGGAAATAACAATATACAAATTACGTTTCTTCTGAGGGAGTGTTGTTAAAATATTATTAACATTTGAAAACCATTAAGTCTCTTAAAACCTGTTTATGGCAGGCAAGGTTAGTTAGAATGTTGGTACAATTGTGGTACAATTCCCTAAGAACCTACAAATAATAATAATAATAATTCATGATATTTGTAAGAAATACGTTTTTATCTTGAATATATGTGTGTGTGTGTGTGTGTACCTGGTATTTATCACGTTATGGGGACCAAATGTCCCCACAAGGCTAGTAATACTATTAAATTTTTACCCTGCGGGGACATTTTTGAGGTCCCCATAAGGAAACAAGCTTATAAATCATACAGAATGAGTTTTTTTGAGAAAGTAAAAATGCACAAAGTTTCCTGTAAGGGGTAGGTTTAGGGGTAGGGTTGGTGTAGGGCAATAGCACATACAGTTTATACAGTATAAAAACCATTACACCTATGGAATGTCCCCATAAAACATGGAAACACAACGTGTGTGTGTGTGTGCGTGTGCATGCGTGTGTGTGTGTGTGTGTGTCACTCTGTCAGTTTAAATCTAGATTAAAGACCCACTAACACATTTCTAATATTCAAATCCGTTAAATAATTTTTAGGCTGCATTAATTAGGTAAAATGGAACCGGGAACACTTCCCGAAACACCCGATGTACTTGCTACATCGCTAGAAGAAAGACATCTACGCTAATATTAGAATATTTCTCTCTTATTCCGAGGTCACCGTAGCCACCAGATCCAGTCTGTATCCAGATTAGATGGTCACTGCAGTCACCCGGATCCAGTACGTATTCAGACCAGATGGAGGATCAGCACCTAGAGAGAACCTCTACAGCCCTGAAAGTCAGCAGAGACCAGGACAACTAGATGAGCCCCAGATACAGATCCTCAGTAAAGACCTTGTCTGTCCTCGCTTCATCTCCCCGCACGCACCGTGACATACAGTTGCTTTGACACAATCTGTATTGTTAAAAGCGCTATATAAATAAAGGTGACTTGACTTGACTTGACTTGACTTTTTTTGTCCATCCGTTGAAAGTCCAAGCAACTAAAAACTTCAAGTTTTAAAAACTTTTATTCAAGCAATTTTATTCTTCGGGAACAGACACAATCACTTTATATAAAGAACAGAGTTCGTTTAAGCTTTTATTTACATTTCAACATTGATCAATCCACATACATAGAACACATAAAATGTGGTAAACAGAGGCTCAACTGTGCATATTGTCTAGGTAGGCAATTCAGAGGGGCTTGGAACAGAGCCAATATTACACTTCACCGCCCTTCCCCTCCAATATTACAACTCACATTGCCCTCTTCCACTTAAACTGCAAGTATTTTCATTCACACACAGATTGTGGGCATGAGTTTATTTAGATGATCCTCACATTGTCTCTCATTTGAATGTGTGTGGTTGCTGGGTCTGAGTAAAAGTGATCTGTCACGTGTGCCGACACACACTTAGTGTGAAGTGTGAAACCAAGCCCCCACTCTCCAGAGATCATTCTCCATAAACTCACACAAAAAGCTAAAGGCTTACATGCTGAGATGAAGACCATATTGATGCAAGCAAGCAATGTCAGGAGTCTGCGAGCTTGCTGCTCTGGGACTAAAATAAATGGTTTGTTACATTTTGTTGTGTTGATGGAATATAAACATCCAACGCCAGGGCTGGTGAAGCTGAGATAAACTAAAGTGGTCATTAATCGTGAAAGAGGAGCGCAGCTGAGGTGCCAGAGTAATTAATGTAACAAACAGTGATGGCTAGAATGAAATGAGTGTCACTTACTTTTCTTCTAGCACCATTTACATTTCTCTACAAATTCTGTAATTGATGTGTTTAGATGTAGAAAAATGTACACAAGCATAAGCTCTCTCCATCACATACACATACGGAGACTCACACAAAAGCCATATGTTTTTGATGGCGTTCTTCCCCTTTCCCCTCATGAACTGTGAACAATAATGCTGTTGTTTATAATGCCATTTAATAAATCATTTTTATTTGTTGGTGGACTGAGTGTGATGGAGCTGTTCTCAATAAATCTCCGTTAGTGGGTCCAGATGAGTGAAGTGCTAGTACTGCCATCCACCGAAGTGGCTGCGGAGTACATTACCAGTTCAATGTAAACACACAGTTGCTCCATCAGCTTTCTGTGTACACCACTTTCACCAAGAGCCATTACTGCCTGGGAGGGTGAGGACTAATAAGAGCTCGCTAGGCTTTTGCTAACTATTTATTATTGATGGTACTTCGTAATTTTAGTACACCCCCAACCACCCCATTCATTCATAACACTGGAGACGGGAGAGAGAAATAAATGGTCGGACACGAGTTTGGTGGTCGCCTCATCCTGAATTGGACTTGCTGGCTTAGAAGGCATGGGGAACGTTTGAGAGCCAGTTGATTTTGATGACTGAGCTGGGCTGGATGGATGTAACAGAGACAGTTTGCTCTCAAATGGGCCACTGTCTGTTCACTAACCATCTGAAACTTTTATTTATCTTCCGGTAGTCGCAGTGATACAATGACCTCTTCCAAGGAAGAACTCATTACTGGAATTTTTAAAGGTTGCCAGGTTAGTGGCATCACATCTTTGAACGCTGCTCTGAGTATTATATTAATCACTTAATAGCTGGTAAACAGAATATTCTTGAGCAGAATATCTGCATATCTGTGAAATATTCAGAAGTTATAACTTTTGGACAAGCATAAGTTTACAAAGTCTAGACATGTTTCCGCTAATTTATTTTGTGTTTTCTGTACAAATGTTCAAATCATGTACACCCCAGTTCATGTCAACCCCAATGTTCAAATCATGTACTCTTTCAAATCATGTACAGGGCTCTTGTTCTCCCTGTGCACTATCAACCACCCCCAACCTCTTTCATAAGTTAACTAGGGGTGAAAGAATACTGTATACTGTATGTACAATTAAATATGTTTGCTTCAATATAAACTACATGAAATTAAATGTTCAACCATTTTCAGGTAATGTTGCATTTGAAAAAAATTAAGAACTCACACTTACAAACAAAACACTTGAAAAACAAGCAAACAAACATAATAAATATCAATAATTATAGAGATTTTAACTCAGAACAATGAAACAGCTTAATGTTTTTGTTATTATAGTGGCCAGAACGTTCCCAGCCCCCTTCAATTCAAACACAGTTTCCATACATCTGGTCTAGAGTTTAGATTTTTCCACATTTATGAAGGTGGCATTCTGGCTCAGAGGGAAGAACTGTCACCTCACAACAAGATCGTCCCTGGTTGGAGTCCTGATTGGGCCAGGAAGCCTTTGTGTGTGAAGTGTGTATGTTTTTCCTCTGTTGGTGTGGGTTTCCTCATTGGAGACAGTAAATTGCCCATTTGTATGAGGACAAGTTGTTTGGAGTATGGATGAATCATTTTGGATGGTCTGTCTGATCACTTTACTTTACGTGTCGATCAGACAGACCCTTCTTCATTGGAGATGTTAGTCTTACTTAAGAAGCCTGCTATAAGCAACTAATATTTTGGAAGCTGGTGAACTGATGCTGGTCATCGGCTTCGAAAACAGATGCTAATTAGGGCCGTAGCCAGGGATTTAAAATTACTGAGGTCCCAAATCTCCTATTTAAAAAAAAACTTTTTTTTTCACTGAATTGCATGTGTGGTAGGGCTGTCAAATTACAATTAGAGTTTCAAATATTAATAATTCAAATATCTAATTTAAAATAAAAATCCACATTCAAATGCAAAAACTGTATTCGAATTCACTGCACCCTCTCGTAGCCACAGGAGACAAAAGCTTTTTTTTCTTTTCCCTAACTGAAATAATTTAGTTTTTCAGCCATTTTGACAGCCCTAATATTTAAAAGGAACTGTTTGAATGGCCGCTAACTGAAGCGTCATGTTGAAATTCGCGTTATGCAACTTCTGTGAACATAAAGCCCGCCAACTTTGATTTGATTGGTCATCTCAAATATTTTTTGACATTGACAAGCGGTGACTGTCACCGTGACAGACGGCTGAGGCAGATCAAATAAAGGAGGTTTATGTTTAATCTTGGTGCTGTGCAATATCTTTGCAGCACGAAGTAAGAGTTAATACTATATTAGCCAATTATTTCACAAAGTACACCTCGGAAATCTACCAAGGTCCGGACCTCGGTGACCTCATAGCTGGCGTTGATGCTAATGACTGGCTAAGCTGGTTGTTGAAGTAATTGAAGGGGTGCACCTGCAGAGCTGTCCAGAGCAGGGTGTAGTGGAAATTTTGAAACTTGATCAGTGGAGGAAAGACATCTAGGACAATAGTATCCAATCCTGCTCCTGGAGGGTTCCCTTCCTTCAGAGTTCAACTTCAACCTGATCTAACACACTTTCTAGTACTCCTGAAGATTTTGTTTAGCTGGTTCAGATGGGCTTAATTAAGGTGCAGTCACATTAGCAGATTTTTGGCGAAATTTCGAAGGCAAAAAGATCCATTGTCTATTGTCCGTAGTACAGCGATGTATGAAGCACAGCTTATGAAATTATGGTTCAGCCACTTTCAAACCAGCTTTCTGTTGGTTTCTGTTACTGGAATCCGCATGACCAAAACTTTTGCCCTCACATGAATTTCCCAATCATGTGTATTCCTATTGAAATAACTGGTTTTCACCCACAAAAACTTTCCAGTAGAATAATGGTAAATGTAACCTTCAGAGTTGGAGCTAAATTATGCTGGATCCTTCTCTAAGACAGTTCCTGAGAACAGAGATAGAAAGAGTCTTAGTTGGGTAAAGGAACACAATTAGTCTGTCCTGTGGTTTGAGTTGATGAATAGTCATTGAACATGCCCATTAGAATGTTCTAGTGCAAGTGTCAGTTGAAACTGAAATGTCTCTAGAATTTTGTCTTAACTTGTAGTTGAAATTGTCCTTAGTTGTTGGCAAACCCCACAGGCTTTGGTTAGCTCTGTATAATACATGGCAGTTCTTCAAGTACTGAACATGACCGAGGACCAAGTGATGACTGAACCAGCTTATCTTGGTGAATGCTTGTTTTGAGTTAACTGAGTGTCTCCAGAATCCCTGCAAATTCAGGTTTGGTGTATACAAAATTCATTTTGGGTTGAAGAACTCAGGAACCCAAGAACAGAGCTGAATCCAATGTGCTAAAGATGGCTTTTTGTTCTTGCAGTCTTTCATGAGGTGGTGGACATGCATATGTAACTTCTGTACACTTTAAAAGCACACTGTGATGCCCTTTGGCAGAGAGGAGAGCTATTACATCTTGGTGAAGACATCCTCGCAAACACACACACGCATATGTGCACATAAACAAACACACACTTGGCTGTGGGTGCACTCCTCACCATTAATGCTTTGAGTTCAAGCTCAACTCCTGCCCCCACAATATACCCGAAATACTGCTTTTAAGATGACTTTGGTGTGTGTATATATATGTGTATGTGTGTTCGTGAAGGGAGCAAGCCGAAAGGCAGATGCATTGTGTGAATGGGAGCGTAAGTAAAAAGTCTTTTCACAGATGTCTGTTGATGGAATTACTCACACTCTCTCAGCCTAAGGACAGAAGTGAGAAAAAAGAGGGAGATTTGGGAAAGGAGAGAGAGAGAGTGTGTGTAAATGATTTAACATCTAGCTCTCTGAAAGCGCTGAAGATCAGAGATCGTGTTGTGAGCCGCCCATCATTCTGCTAATCCAGAGGGCTCACGTCCGCATTAACACCCCCACATCACACGAAATGCTCTTGGCAGCAATGGCTGCCAGGATTTTTTGCGAAACTGGAAAAGAGAAGAGTTTGATTGACGGTCTGGCAGAAAGTACAGGTCCGACAAAACAGAATGATGTGGATGTTGACGATGGGGTTTTGGGGGAAACCTGGAAAGGGAAGAAATGTATGAGAACTTGAGGCTGCTGTCTCATCCTGGTCTAGATCAAGGCTTGACTGGATCTATATGATCTATTCCTGCCTCCCACATGCGAATAAGTGCACAGTGTCTCTAATGGAGCTTCCTTGAACCCAATAACACAGACATTGAACATTACAATTTACGCCTGTTGATAAATGTTATTGCAAAATGGCAGAACATTCCCTTATCTTTCTGTGATTTATACAGTGGGACTGCAAGGAGGTGTTGACTTTACACTGTTTCAAATTAATATAATTTCTCTTCTTTAACTCCTGGGGGTCTCATACTGTAGGACAGACTCTTTGAAGCCAAATGTAGGTGACTGTACAGCTTTATCAAAAGAAAATAATCATCTCCCATGTAAAAGCATGATAAAATGGAGTAGGAGTGCTTTTGAAGTAGCTGAGGTGGAAGGCATTTTATCATAGTTTGTTAATTTGGGTGTCCATAAAATACAGTCACTGTTGGGGGAATTGTACTGTTGCAGCAATAGTGTGGAAAAAGATGCTTGCCTGTTCACGCTAACATTCTTTCCAAATCGATGTGGAAATTTCACTTGCCTAAGATAAACCTTTACTTGGTTGCCAACAGCTGTTTTGCTGTTTCTTTATTTTTTTTAGAGTGAAGAAAACACACATTTGTGTTTTTTACCACTTTATTTGTAGCTAAAATTAGATAGGACAAGACATGAAGAGTGAACAAAGACAGGAAATGTCATAGGCTTGATTCAAACTCGAATGACAATCACATCAGAGCATGTGCAACTGCTTGGCCACAGCTCAAACTTTTGTTCTATTATCTCCTATTGGTTGAATCTTTTCCTCTCTTTCTTTTTCTTTCTCTCTTTCTTTTTCTTCCCCTCTTTCTCTCTCTCTCACACTCTCTCTCATGAGACACATTATTATTTCATTGCACCATTTCAAAAGCTGGGTGTGAAAGTTGCAGAATTCATTCAATGACTCACTCTCAGACAGTTTGGAAGAGGGAAGGAGCAAGGAGGTGAGATGAGGAAATCAGAACAGAGCAAGGGAGACATGGAGAATAAAAAGGAAAAACATCTGGGATCGGACACCTCATAAGCTTGACATCCAGATAATTCATTTTATCACCCTGTCTTGGACTTAAGGCCTTAAAATAAATGTAGCAAGTAGTGCTTATTCCCTATGTCTGGTCATATGGGATGTCATGGGGTTTGCACAAAAATATAAATTTCCTTATAAAATTTTAATTTCTGAAGTACAATACTACTAATATATATGACTGACCAACAAGCCCTGGCCACTATATATATGGCTCAGTGGTAGAGCGTTGCGTTAGCAGCGCAAAAGGTCATGGGTTCAATTCCCAGGGAACACACATACTGGTAAAAATGTATAGCCTGAATGCACTGTAAGTCTGCTAAAAAAAAAAGAACTTAAATGATTTTAGCAAATGGCTGCAATATAACAAAGAGTGAAAAATTTAAGGGGGTCTGAATACTTTCCGTACGTGGCATGTGACATTTAGTTGTCTTCTGAAATCGGACAAATTCTCCCTTAAAGACTTATGGAACAGCATTTATCTTACACTGTCAACAAGAAAACAATATTATAATATTTTGTCTCTTTTTTTCTCTTATTAAAGTTTTATTTATATTGCTTATTTATATTTGTTCAATGTTTATTTATATTTTATTATGATTTATAAAAAAAATGATCAATGTCCAAATATGAAACATTGTAGCACTGTAGAGCTTTGCTGATTAATAACGCTTTTTAAAATAAAGGTTCCAAAAGGGGTTTCATAGCAGTGCCACAGAAAATGATTTGGTAAAAAGTTCCGAAAATATTTTTTTCTTCTTCTTTTTAATTAATGCAAAGAATAGTTAAATAATCTGAAGAACCCTTTTCCATTATTAAAATAAAAAATGCAATGGGAACATTCCATGGAGGTTAAAGTTACTTCATTGAACCACAGCAGCCAATTAAGAAACTTTATTTAATTATATTTAATTTTTACAAAACCAAATTTCACTGTAGGTGGGTTGCCAAACTCTAATTTAGCTACTTTATCTCATTTTATATATAGAGGTACAGTGGGTAGCACTATCACCTCATTGCAAAGTCGTCTTTGGTTTGAGTCCCAGCTGAACCACAATCCAAAAACATGGAAGATGGGTGAATTGCAGACAATAAATTACCTGTATGTGTAAGTGTGAAGCTGTGTGTGACTAACTATTCATTTTCCATTATGACCCTACATATGACAATCAGTTTAGATGTTGCTTGATATGAAATGTTACAACTAGAACTTCTGATCAATTTTAATAGTTGGTTTCAAAATAAATTCCTATTTTTCAGTTTTTGTTTGTAGACTTTCAGCTAATCCTGTGGGATCTTATTGGATTCTTAGAAGATGCTTGTTTGATGCAAAAGTATTATCCAAATTATGATTAGCTTTGATGACAGAATCCCAACTCTGCAAACAGTGCTGCCTCTCAGACATGCTCAGACACCTTTATAGTTGTCTGCTATCTGCTTGTCCCACAGTCTGCTTGCTTGAGTGTTTACCAGAAGATAGCAGTGTCTTCTCAACCTCCAGCCCCTTCATACCGCAGTCATGTTGTTCTCCATCCCTCTCTCGTTTTGTCAGAGTGTGGAGTGTGTGCAGAGGCTGCTGGTTCAAGGCTTTCTCCCTGTGTAATACCAGCTGTCTGAGGCTTTAGTGTGTGGCTGAGGGAATCCAGGCCCCAGGCACAGGTGTAGATAGCCACTGGGCCCCACATCAAAGTTCCTCCAGATAACCCAGCAGCATTTCATGTGTGAGGCATCTTTCCACAGAGCAAAACGTCTCCCTCTCCCCATCCTCCTGCTTTTCACAATCCTACACTATCTCTGTTGGCTGTCTATGGGTCTGCGATCCACCAGACCAGACTACTTCCTCTCCTCCTCCACATTGTTTCACTCTGTTTTTCCCTTCATTCAACATTGTGAGGTAGAATTAGAGGTCTACAACCCAACCCGAGCAAGACAGGACTCGACAAACTTCAGGTTTGTGATGGGTTCTGGTTTATAATGATAATAATAATAATAATAATATAATATATACTGTATATGTATACTGTATATATATTATTATTGTAAATTTTTTAAGATAATTTTGTGCATGCACAGACATTCACACTTTTTCATAATTGAATCAGGGCTATTAAAATGTAAAATCTTCTTGTCTGAAAACATTGATGCTTTATGTCATACTAGTCACTGAGTCTAGGCTTCAAATTAATAACAAAAGACTTCAAAAGTCTTTTGTTCTGAAAGAATGTTCAGTAGTTATGCTGAATATTTTATTTACACCACATCTTAAATCATATATTGTGCTTAATAACATTCTGTAATGTAAATGACAGCCATGGAAGTGTCATTTTTAACATTTTGGAATATAATTGCAGATTGATTTGTCGTGTGTGTGTGTGTGTGTGTTTATATATATATATATTTGTTGGCTGTATATGTATGTATGTATGTATGTATGCATTAGGGCTGTCAAATCTGTTAATAAGGTAAGTGACACGGTTTTAAGAGTGAGACATGAAAAGTGGGGTGAATCCTGTAGTGTGGAGTTTCAACTCATAGGTGACCGTTTTTATTAGGCGGATGTCCGGGAAAGGACCAATGAACCTGGGACTCAGCTTCTTGCAGGAGAGTCACAGCCGGATGTCCCGGGTGGTGAGCCAAACCTTTTGACCTTATTGGAAGATGGGAGTGGAGGGTCTCCAGACATCGGCATGATGTTTCTGACTATGAACAGCCCTCTGAAGATGTTGGTGAGCTAAGTCCCAGACCCTCTCGCTCTCCTGGAACCAGTGGGTCACAGATGATACATTGGAAGGTTCCCCAGACCAGGGGAAAAGAGAAGGATGCTCTGAGGGTGATAACCAGAGGATAGCCTGACAGTCACACCTAGAAGGGAGAAGAATGATCACCAGACTCGGGAGATGAATTTCTGTCCGAGATTGTGTCCTCTGGGATGCAGAAGTTGCATAAGACATGATTGAACAGTAGTTCTACTGTTTCCATCGCTGTTGGTAGGCCCTTGAGGGGAATCAGTTGACAGGCTTTAGAGAGTCTGTCTACTGCAACCAGAAAGCAGGTGAACCGGAATTGGAAGAGGAAGAAGCTTGCCAGATGGTAGATGGCGTGGTGTTTTTGCCATGGCACACTCCTGGCATCCTCTCATGTACCTTCTGATGCCCTGAGCCATTCCAGGCCACAAGAAGCTATCTTGTAGCAGAGAGAGGGTTTGATTAGTCCCAGGGTGACCAGTGCCCAGGGAAGTGTGCGTGGAATGGATGAGCTGATGGAGGTACTCCTGGAACACCTTGTTCATAAATCCCTGGAATACAGAGGGGTCGTTGACCAGTCCATAGGGCATGACCAAGTACTTGTAGTGGCCAGTGGGGGTCACAAAGGCAGTCTTTCACTCATCCCCCTCACATATCCGGATGAGGTTATATGCACTCCTGAGGTCCAACTTGGTGAAGATCCGGGCTCTGCGAAGTTGTTCCAGGGCTGCAGGGATGAGAGGAAGAGGAGGAGGACATGTGTGGTCAATCTGGGTTAGGTTCTGGAGAACTTATTATTATTGGTACTGAGTATCCTCCATACAGCCCTTTACTCAGTTGGCGACTCTGATGGAAATAAATATATTAAATAAAGCTTGAATAAAGCGCTCATGCCTGATGGTGTCATCATAAGCCGAGAGATGCAGCCGCAGAGAAGGCTCCAATCCTTGGCGATAGATGGTAATCAGCGAGTGCTCGTTCTATTCAAAGATTCAAGATTTAAAAAAAACTTTATTAATCCCAGAGAGAAATTGCTTTCCATGTTACAATAGGAGAAAGCTTTTCCATGTTCTATCCACTTGAAGCCACTAAGGTTCTAAATTGGAGAGCGTAATCTTGAATGGAGCTCTTGCCTTGATGAAGATGGTATAATTGCTCACCAGTGGAGGAATCTCCTACCAACCTTCCAAAAACCTCTCTGAAATGAGCAATGAAAGCATCGAGTGAATGGGTTACTGGTCCGTTTTGCTGCCATAGAGATTCAGCCCACTGGAGCGCTCAACCTTCGAGTAGAGACAGAATGAAGGAGAATTAGTTCTTTCAGTCAAGAAACAATGCGGCTGCATCTCTAGGCCGAGCAAACACTGTAGGAGGAACCTGTTGCATTCTTCTGTCGAGTCAGAGTAGGGTGCTGGATTGACCATGGGACTGGCAGTGTAGATAGGTGCCGAAGAAGGTGCTGGTGCGGAAACAGGTGCGGGTGGTGTTGTGGTTGGGCTCACAGGTGTGCTGAGTACCTTGCGGAGGGAATCCACCAGCTCCTGGAGGGATCCACACATGCCAGGTTCATGCTGTTATGTTATGACTTCTGTTACCGAATACCAGACTCTGATATAAGATGGAATGTTAACCCAACAGGTGTGTTTATTAACAGTTTTGTTGCAATGGATAATGGCAGGTGAGTTTAAGTAAATATACAGTCTTAGTTGAATCCTTGTATTACCAGAGGCGGAGAGCACACACTGAACAGATAAGATGATGGAGGTTACCAGGAGCTGGGGATAGGTGAGTATAGTGGGTTTGAGACAAATTAGAATTCTGGTGATTGAGTGCGCTGAGTGGTGGATGAGCCTGGTGTAGCCGTGACACATGTTTGTATGTGTATTTACACATATAAAAATACACAGTGCACACATATCATGTAAACACCTAACTTTTATTTTGGATGCGATTAATCGTGATTGATTGGACCTTCATTCACTCTCTTTGACATTCATTTCACTCTCTGCCATTTATTTAAAATGGACTGAGTTATTTTAATATTAAAAGTGTGGCTCTGGGACAAAAAATAAAATCTAAATATAAACATGAAAGTCATTTGAAAAGTAGCAAAAAACAAATGATCTAGGCAAAAATGTAAACAACCTTGGGACATAAAAGTGCCCAAAGTTGAATAAATACCCTGATACTACTGAGCTTCTCTCAATAGAGAGATGTAAAATTTTATTTTGACTCCAATTATCCGCATCTACGAATGCAGGAGCTAAGCAAAATTCAGCACGTGTCGTTTGATTTATGCTTTCAGACCATAACAGACAGTGAGCCACTTAATGAAGGTTCCTAGGACTTAGATAGTGCTCTTATTCTTTCAAAGAGACACACTGCTATCTTCCCCTTCCTTATTTGAACAATGGGGCCTTTTGATTTGGCCCACTGTAAATTTTGCGGGCAGCAGCAGTGGGAGTTGGGAGGTCACAAGGCTTTAATATGCTTAGCATTGACTGTCTCTCCCTCTTTCTCTGCAGTGCATCTATTAGAGCCCTGATTTGATTTTGGTCTATTCATTTGCAGTCCCAGCAGTAGCCTGCTGTGGCCCACTCTCTGCCCCTCTAATTGGTTGTGTCTCTGCCTGGCTGTCATTAGATTAAGTCGGACTCCTGGACACTTGTAGTCTGCGCTTGTCCTTCCATTTATTCAGGCTTAATGTAACACAAAATTCATTACTGATCACATTAAGAGTGCAATCGCAGATGTGGGGGTGAGCTCTGACGAACATGGGGCTAACCTGATGGAGGGAGCGGGAAAATGGTGAAAAACATAGGAGAGTCATATAGCTAAAGATTTAGATGTACATGCTTTGGGGTTTATCTCATTCTGGTTTATCCAGAATGAAAGTGTAAAATGTTTCCATGTTTGAAAATTCTCACTTTTTTTGAGACAAGATCTGTCCAAAAACTGTCATTAATATGATATTCATGGCGGATTCATTCTCTAAAAAGGCAAAAATCTGGGTTACAGTTACACACATTAAAATTCTCACTGTTTCAATAATGAAGTCACAGTATGCTTACTGTCCTCTTCTGTGCAAAGTCATACACGACTTTGTTGCCATAACAATGTAATACCAAAATCTGTACAACAAAATATATATTTTATAAATTATTTATTCATTTTCATTTTATTTATTTTAATTTATTTATGTAAAATATTATAAATTATTATTATTAAATGCTTATTTAAACACTTTTAACCTAGGTATGAATGTAAATCCTTTTATAGAGTTAGAAGCTTCACATTTCATGGAAAAAAAATGTTTTGGCCCCATTCACTTCCACTGTGCCTCATTGTAACCTTGATTTTTGCTTTGCTTTTATTATTTTTGTGGTATAATCAACATTGCCGTCAGCAGTACATGATCATGTCATGACAATGTATTGATAAGCCTTAGTCAGGGTAGATTCCCTTTTGAATTTTATGCAGATGAAAACAAGGCTGTGAAGGTAGACTTACAGTCTTTACTATATAAAGGACCCGGATCACATGTAATTTTCATAATGTATTTTTTTTATTTTAAAAAATGTTTGTGTATTGGAAACTGAATGGTGAAGAACTGCCATGTTTTTAAAATAACAATCCGTTGAACATACTGTACATGAAGGGTTCAGATGCAAAAGCCTCTTAAGTGCCATCTGAAATTTTCATCTAAAATTATTATTTTTATCAGGTTCCTAGTTATTTCACTTTAATAGCATAGTAAAAAGGACATATACAGTGCCATTAAAGTAAAATTACTGAACCTAAACATAGTAGCCTCATAAAAATGAAAATTTTAGATGAAAATTTCTGATGGCACTTTTGCATCTGAACTCCTCACTTTTATCCCTCACGCTAGCACTATCTAACATTGAATACACCTTATACTGTATACATTCCATACACACATCAAGGTGAATGAAGGAAGACTGACGATGAAAGAAAGAGACTTCTTGCAGTCTTGTTGAAAGGCTTTGTGTGATATCCAAACCAAACACACACACACACACACAAAAAACAGAACCAGACAAAAGCCTGTGCAGGACAAAGCAGAGAAGCATGGTTTCCAACAAAGGCCAGAGACCACCAGCCCCTAGTGGTTTTGTTGCATAAGACAGGGGAAAATCCATATATCCATATAGTCGATTAATGTTGATTCACATGCAGTCATATGCTGAGATTAAATTACATGGTTTACGTTAGTACCCAGGTCCTTAAAGGATTTTAAAATTCTCTGCACAGGCTTTTTTTCTCTCTCTAACTAAGTGGAAAGCTAATAAAAAAATTAATGAATAAATAAATAAATAAAGTCAATAAGACGGTTTTACGACTAGACAAAAATCGTAGGTCATTAATTTAGTATAAGCACACCTTTCATCAACAAGCTTTGGGGCATTCATCTTTGTAAATGAATTTTAAGACTGAAATCATGAAATTAAATGTTAAACTCTTCATACATTAATTTTAGGCAGATATAATACTAAAATGGGAATGCGTGTAAAATCAAAGCAGTTGATAGGTACGTTTATCACTGCGATATCAGATGATCAATAGGCTACCGGCTATCATGGGAGCCATGTCTGTCTCATTAAACTACAATATCATGAGTTTGACTCACTTCAAGTCTTCCACAACCCTTTTCAGCTATTGTGAATGTTTCTGTTTTCTCCTGAGGCAGAGAAAATAGTGGCAGATGGTTAAATGCTTACTGTCTGTGCGGGGAGGAAGGCGGGGGTTCGGAGCTCTGGATTCAGAAGAGAGCTGCCAACATGAGGTCATTTCTGTTTAGGAAGAGCAGGAGGCCTATAAAGGGGTGTGAGATACTTTTTAACATCCTTTGAAGATGCCTTGATAACGTATGCAGAGTTGTGTAGAACATATCCTGCAGTGTAAAATGCTTGTAGGATTTGTGAAGCGCAATCCACAGACCATGAAAGCAATAACTGAACACAATCATTTGATTTTAATGTGTAGAATACAGAATACGTAAACATGTCTACACTAATAAGCTTGTTTCATGGTTTACAGGTTTTTTTTTTTTAGAAATTGGCAGTGAAGAAGCAAGAGAAATTGGAAGATTAAGAGAACCCCTTCCCAGTGTTAACCTTCTGTAATCAGATTTCCAAAGCTGAGAAGTTTCACTCATTCGTGCAAATCCAAAGCAAATCACATTTCGAAAATGAATAAAGGTCCAGAGCGGCTTCTAGTCTAATCACATTCCCACACTCAAACGGACAAAGTTACACATTCTGTCAGACTATCATGCATATCATATTAGCCTTTCATAACATTTAAAAAATGTGTTGGCTGTCAAGCTTTAAGAACATCATGTATACTGACACTCTGGAAGATTGTAGGGAATTGATCATTCTGTTCACAGGGTTAAGTTCTACACATTTTATTTTTAGCAATACTCGTACTACTAGTAATACTAGTATTTAGTATTTATGTACAATCAGAATATAAAAAAACATAATAATTATTGCATTAACACTCTGAAGACACTTTTATCCAAAGCATTTAAGGTATGTATTTGAACAGTTTTACCTTTTTATCAATTATAGTAACTTCCCTCATTACTTTCACACCCTCCCCTCGTTTAAAGAGTTTACACAAAATAAAAAAATATTTTATTTATAATTATTTATTACTTTATTTTATTTATACTTATTTTAAAAAATATTTATTTATTTATTTTATTTTATTTACTCATTCACATGTTGTTCCAAACCTGCATGAATTGATTTATTCCGTGGAACACAAAATATATTTTATAGAATTTATAAAATATCTTTATATATATTTATTTCAACTGTTTTGTTTTGTTTTCCATACAATGAAAGTCAGTGGAGTCTTAAACAGAAGAAAGAAAATAATACGGGTTTTGCACAACATGTGGGTGAGTAAATGAAAACAGGTTTTACATTTTTGGGTGAACTATCCCTTTTAAAGCAAAGGCAAGTTGCAATTAAAAAAAACAAAAAACTATTGACTAAATCCATAGCAAAAAATTACAGTGAGCTCATCAAAATTCGTTTTGTAATGGCTTTCTGATTGAATAAATTACTCCAAATATGGTTTTGCATTCAACCATGGCTTTACAAACTTATTTGTGAGGCCATTTCTGTAGATTTTTTCATATGCCCCCTCTTGGCCAGATCCTTATCGCTCATCAAAACATTACAATTTCATTCAACCGAACAGTTTAACATTGACCATACTTAAATACATTCACATGTATCCTCATAAAGTTGCAATATTTAACCTAAGGGATGGGGGAGGTCTGCAATTTTAAAACTTATGAAACTTGTTTGAAGTAATTGCACGAAAAGTGTAAAACTTGTTAAGTGCATTTCAAAACTTGCTCGATTTGCCCTAGCAACGTTTGAGGATAAAACGGCCTTTTATTTCTCCTTAATGCACCAATTCAGATGTTTTATTTGGTGAAGCACAAGGTCAGAGCACAATTATGAATTGGTTTTGAAACATAATTGGGCTTTACAAAATGCAAGATGAGGTTGGCAGAGCATGCAATGAAACCCTCCTTTGTTTTGCACAATGTCTAATAACGATGAAGTAAGCTTTTTGCAGCACAGGCTGTTTGCATTGGAAACATATCTGTTCACATTGCCCCGGCGCAAGGCTGGGTTGATTATAGCAGTGAATGCGGCTCTGCATTGGCGTGTCCCGACATAGATATGCATCTCTGCTGTGGCCGTGCCATGGCTGAGTGCCTGGCCCTGTGCTCCGAGCTTTCTGCGCCCGCTCGCTTAATCAAATCCTGATTCGCTTTGCCTCTGCGCTTGAGCGCCATGTCACACTAACATAATGTTATCTGGACTTGGGCCTTTTTTTTGACTGCAACTCCCAACCCATCTGGAACGGGCGTGGTGGGTTTGTTTTTTCACATTCATGAAACCTCTATTTTCTTGGTCCAATCTGACTGTTTCAGGCTACTGTACTGTATGACCACATGTGTGTTGTGTGATATGTGTATCTGGTATTCTCTACATTATGGGGACAAAATGTTCCCACAAGCATAGTAATATCAGTAAATTTTGTCTTTGTGGACATTTTTTGATGGCCATGAGGAAAACAGCTTATAAAGCATACATAATAAACATTTTTGAAAATCTAAAAATGCAGAAAGTTTTGTGTGAAGGTAGGGTTAGGGTAAGGGGATAGAAAATACAGTTTGTACAGTATAAAAACCTTTACGCCGATGGAATGTCTAAGTCTATGGAGAGAGAGAGAGAGAGAGAGAGAGAGTGTGTGTGTGTGTGTGTCATCATATTGACTGGAGAGTTGACCTTCTTGAATCTAAATTGGGAAATAAACTGCAAAACATATATATATATATATGTGTCTCATTCATTATTATGAAGTATTCTGTACTGTTTCTGACTAAAAATATTTAACCAACAATCCTGACGAATTTACTTGTGAAGAAAAATTACATGGGATAGGACATGAGATATAAAAATATAAAAATATGTCAAATGAAATAAACCTTAGTAATTTGATTTAATTATAATTGAAATGCCACTGCAACTCCTTGTAAATCATATAAGTGAAGGAATGATCAAAAAATAAATAAAAACAATTTCAGTCATACAACCCTCGTCAGAAATAGTTTTTTTTGTTGTTGTTCACTCAAATTCAAAATACAAAGCAGTATAATAAAAAATACCTAAGTCAGATATGATGTGAGGCCATTTCTGTAGATTTTTTCATATGCCCCCTCTTGGCCAGATCCTTATCGCTCATCAAAACATTACAATTTCATTCAACCGAACAGTTTAACATTGCCCATACTTAAATACATTCACATGTATCCTCATAAAGTTGCAACCGTAAGTACGGTTTCAAATTTTTCAGTTATTTTACGTGGAACTAACTGAAGCAACAAAAAGTGCATGAAAATGTGTTTACTTGTAAATGTGTTGCCTATTCTCTGATCCATCTTGGGGCCATTGAGAGACCAGCACAGCACCAGTACTTGGTTGAATCATATTCAATCTAACAGTGCTTGATGATGCCCCCTCCCTCAACAGAATATCATTACATTCCAAGCATGTGAACTTTGACAGCCAGATATGTAACATATCTGATCTGATCTCAGTTCAGTGGTACTGAGCTCATGGGCTGATTTGGAAACAAGATATATAGCCAGAATCTCTGGCTTAACTCATGGCTCAACAGTGCAGGGTTCCCCTGCCCCGGGCTTCAGCAGTGCTGTAGTAGGTTTTTCATTAAAGCGTAATTGACAGCGGCTCTAGTCCTGCTCTCTAGACTTCCTCCGCTTCCACCTGCAATGTCTGGAAGTGTATTTAATGATAACAATGCTCCATGCTACTAGGCTCATTAATGATTCCCCTCTTCCCAACAAGTATGATGAGGTGTATCTGTTTTCAGTTTTTGATTGGTGCCTGATGTTAAAGCCATGCCCACATGATCAAGGAAATGGTTCTCAAATGTGGCCAATCATTGTAAACAGGGAGGGTTGATGTATATAATTGTCAAACATTATTCCAAACAACTCAGCAGCAAGACACCCTCTACTGGTACAACTATTAGACTGGATTCTGTTTAGTTCTTGTCAATCACAGTGATGGCTAAAATGTAGATGCTAAATATGTCATTAGGTGAATCATTTTTCCTGTGACTCAATGACATTATTCTTTTCTGATTTGGATTTTTTTCTATTCATTTATTCAAAAATACATAAAATACAATTAATGAAACAATAATTTGAAAACACGTCTTCTTCCACTACAAGTTGAGCACATTTGTTTTTGTCGGTATTGTTTAAAATTCAGTCATAATGTAAATTCTTTAAAACCTTTCAAAATAGTTTAGCATAACCTTTATTTTATTATTATTATTTTTTTTTTTTTGCATTAGCAAAACTAAATATATTTTAGCAAAACTACTATAGTTCACTGCTTATTAATAAAAAAAAAAAATTTTTTAATTCTGACAAATCAAAGATAGTAAAATGTCCTGTGGTGTCACTCAAACCTTTTATGATATTTATGAATGAATAATATGTGATATTTCTAAAAATAATAATAATATAAAATAGAATAATATTTATTTACTTATTTCAATAACTAAAACCATAAAACAATTGTTACTTGAAACAAAATAAACATTCATTGAAAACCCTTAATTTTAGGCGGCAAGGCAACATTTTTCATGTTCGTTTAGTTTAACTTGAAGTGCTAAAATAACTAAAAGTAAGTAAATAAAAAACAATAAAAATATGACTTGTGTGATGCTTTTATAACATTAATCTGTTTGTATGAGCATCCCAACCTGCGTGAATAGGTTTGTCCGAATAAATGCATATGAGGGCGAGTTCGGGGAAACCTGAAAACAGTCCTTATTTTTGCACTTGCAGTTAGTGACACAGGTGACACAAGAAATTACACGCTCACAACATTACACTCCTTTAAACATTTCAGAAAGACCAATGGTCTGGTTAAAATATGACGGTGAGAGAAAGGAACCAGCTTTATTTTGCTGGCCACATGGACAATTCCTAATGTGACAGATGGAAATGTTGTACTGTATATAATGAGCATGTAACACAACCCCATCCTGAATGTCAGTGATCTGGTTGTAGGGCACTGGAGGTGAGGATGTCTCCTGGCTTTGCCCCGTCTAATGGAGCTTGATTGGAAAATATGGAGATGGAGCACTTGCGCTTGATTCATCTTCCTGCAGCCTGATCCACAGAGGGGCATTTTGACGTGCAAGCGCTAACCAGAGACAGCTGGGGCACCATGGTGGGATTATACTTTAAACAACATGACAAATCAGAGAAAGGAGGGGGAGGTGAGGAAGCACAGGGGTTTGTGGATGTGGGTTGCCGCGGAGGATGGCCAAGACGGGCTGGGGTAAGTCATGAGTTGGCCCTGAGTCCCTCTTACTCAGGTTTGACACTGGCACAACTCACTGATTAAGAGCCTCCTGTGTTTCCCTTTGATCTCAGGCTCAGTTTTTGAGTCTAAAGCCGCCCTCCATGTATCTCTGTCACAGCGGCGCTTTCATTTGGGGCAATGTGTTCTGAATCAGAGAGAGAGTGAGAGGGAAACTCTTGTGGATGGTGGAGATCTAATCTGAGACCAGATTTGCTTGGGCGTCTTAAAGCAATTAGCTTTAGAGCCAAAGAGTTGGATGCTTTCCCTTGATCAGACATATATATGTTGGTGAGGTCTCAGTTTTACTAATAACAAAGTCATTTCAATATCACGTGAAAGCAGGCGGATTTATATCTGCCTGTATGGGGCCGAAAGTGAGAACAGAAAATGTAAGAAGATTACAGCTATTCACTGGAGTGCTCTAAAGCAGGAACTTATCTGTGCATTCTAGTGTGCTTGTTCTTCATGTTGATCTATTTTCCTAGTTTTTTACTCATTCACATTTCATCAATGAACAGCACAAGAATGAAATTAGCCAAAAGTACACTGAACTGTGTGTTCATGTTGGATGTTTAGACTCAAAACCATTATGTTTGTAAGCAAGTAGACTGTAAACGAACAAATTGCCTAAGTGAGTTTTGCTTGAAATTTCAAAAACGCTTTTTAAGTACAAAACTAGCAGACCGATGGGAATTCGGGGGAAGAAAAAAGCAAATAGCCGCAGTCCAGTGTCTGAAAAGTCTCACAATGTGGGTGCATTAGGCCACACAAGAAAGGCTTTGAGGTCTTTAGTGGTGTTCATCAGCTTAAGTCCTTTGGAGTAATGAGCCACACTCACATTCCAGAGGGAGCTGGGGCTCAGAGAGGGACTGGGCCTGATCTTTGGCCGAGAAAATGATATCATTGCAGATTACAGCCAATGAAACCATACGCAATCCGTATGCGTGGGTATCAGTCATGTGTGTGACCATGCAGCCTATGCATGAGTGTAAAATTATAGTGAAGAGAATAATACACGAATATAGCATGGTTTTATTAACCCCATGGTTAATACAATTTTACGTTTTTTTTTTTACTTCATCGGAATGGTACAAAACTTGGTAAAGGTTTTGGCACTTGGCATGGACATGGACATGATTAGAAAAGATTAAATGGTCCTGAGAATAGTCACACTTGTATTGTTCGTGGTCATAAATGACCACATTGGAAATGAATAGAAAGTGGATTTCAGCTAGTAAAAATGTTTGGTACTGTGGACTCAAAATCTCATATATCAAGCTCAAATTTGGAAAACAACTTGTTTGGATTTATGGCTTTTGAATTTCTTGCCGTTTTAGAGAAAAACATGTTTTGGGAAATAAACATTTCATATAAAATTTTAAAATCCAATTTTTGTGCACTTTTCATACTAAAAAACAAACTTCTATAACTTTTTTTAGTTTCACCTGTTTTGCACTTCAGCCATAATCTGTCAAGTGTCTTCTTTAAAACGAGACCAAACTGAAGTCTGTGCTCCAAAGATTTACGATAGTTTAAGTTGGAAATTTCATTTTCAGGTCTATGCTGAAAAAGTGGTTTACAGGTAATAAATGGATGATAACTATTCCATAAATATAATTTAGTTCCATGAAATCCCCTAAAAATACAAAATATTTAAAAAAGCATTATAAAAACTAAACTACAGTACATTCATTTCATTGAAATAAAATAATAAATAAACAAAAAATAAAAAAGGTTATTTTTAACCGCCACACGAACAACACCAGAGGGTTAAAGGAACATTATTAGAAGATATTTTAAAGAAACTTTTAACTGTTTTTGCCCATACAGTGAAATTCAGAGGGGTCCAATTCAACACTAGACACCATTGACTTTTTTTAATGTATGAGGGAAAAAAGTTCTGGTAACACTTTAGATTAGGGAACACATATTCACTAACTAAGAGTTTTGCTTCAACAAACTCCTAATTTTCTGCTAATTGATAGTAAATAAGGTAGATGTAGTATGGTCATAGAATATGGTCACGCAGAATAAGGCATTAGTATGTACAAGTACTAAAAAACAGTGAATATGCTAGCAATATGCATGCTAATAAGCAACTAGTTAATAGTGAATAGTGTTCCTTAATCTAAAGTGTTACCGAAGTTCTTCAAAATATCTTATTTTTTTTCTACAGAGAAATAGAAGTCTTACAGATTTAGAACCACACAAGGGTGTGTAAATGATGACACAAAACTATCGCTGTAAATGTGAATAAACTGCTAAATTGCAGTTGTCTTGACTGTTTTTGAAACATTGTAATGCCTTGACAGAAATACTTGATATTGTGAACTGTATATAATCTCTCATGTTCCCATCTTTGGGCAATCACCGAGTCCTCATCAGCATGTGCAACACTTAACCCCGCTATCACATTACTACAAGTTAACTTCTCATCACATCTGCACTGCCCGTTGTGCAGTCCGATCTGCCTCTTTGAGAGAAATAAAGTTTATCTCAGAGATGTCTAAGCTTTTGAATGGGATTTCAACTTTACAGTTTCGACCTTGCAGTGACTCCGTCGGAGCCCAGGGTGACCTAACATAATGTCAAATGTGTCCCAGGTGTGGACTGTGACCGGAGAGGAGAAAGCGAACGAGATTGATGGCCCTCTTCCTGCCTGCTCTCGTCTCTGATGTTACTAGAGATGGAGCTGATCATTCAGGGGTTGGGGAATGGCTGGATGTAGCAGACCAATCATTAGTTCTCTCGATAGATGACTGAGGAAATGCAGAACACCTTTTCCATCCTTTTTGTGTCATCTTTCTCTGATTTTCTATCTTTTTCTTTATTTTTCCCAGTGTGTCTTTAAACAATGTATTGAGGACAGTCAGGACTCAGGAACGAGAAAATAATTATATGTAAATATTGTGCTGTAAAAAACAACAACAAAAAAAAACTCCTGCCTTACTTGATATTAGAATAAGAGAAAATTTTATGAAAAAAAAAATGGTGACATTATTTACTCACCCTCATGGAATAAAACACAAAAGATGATATTTAGTTTCATGTCTTTTTTATGAAAGTCAATGGGACCCAAAACTTTCAAGCTCTAAAAAAGGGCATAAAGGTAGCATGAAATGAATCCATACATACTCTAAATTTCAAACATGATTTTTGATGTGCAGGAACCAATGAAGGTTGGCGTTTAGTTGATGTTTGAGGTATTTGATTTAGTCGGTGTATATATGTGTTATATGAGAAGAGAAGAGAAGAGAAGAGAAGAGAAGAGAAGAGAAGAGAAGAGAAGTGCAAGTAATGTCCCATAACCTGTCCTCCCCACTTCTTGACTCAACTCATCGTATGGCTTTAATTACGAGTTATTACCCTCAGTATCCAGGGAGCCATTCCTCTTGTGTGGGACCTCTGAGATCACTTCCTACACGAGAAGTGTATTGTCATACGCATATAGTCTCAGCACAGAGAGACAGAAGGAGAAAAATCTGTGTGTGTGTGTGTGTGTGTGTGTGTACCTACTTAACCATATTTTGGGGACAAATTTGTACCCAAAAGGGAGCTAAACCTGACAAAATCTCCAAAAACCTCCCTTTGGGGACGTCCTCATTTGTAAAACTGGTATAAAAATAAAGTAAACAACGTTTTTTTTTAAATTGTAAAAACGCAAAAGTTTTCTGTAAGGGGTAGGTTTAGCTTTAGGGTTGGTGTAGGGCGATAGAAAATACAGTTTGTACAGTATAAATACCATTACGCCTATGGAATGTCCCCATGTGTGTGTGTGTGTGTGTGTGTGTGTATACATGAAACACTAACAAAAAAGCAATATAAGTAGATCGTTCCCACAGAGCATTGTTTGTTGCCAATTCAAAACCACATAACCACTCTGACAACAATATTTCCATCAGATTTCCTTATACAAACCCTCCTTAATCCTGCTGCCTAACCAAGCTTAGTTACCTGTGTTTGCGTTACCCAGCCAGTATAAAAACATCTATAAGCATTCCTAGAAGAGGAGTAATTGTGATGTAGGGTGAGATTGACCTGTGAAGTTAATACATTCAACTTACAATACAACCCTGAAGAGAGCAGACTCTCCCCCACACTCCTGCCAGCCTTTGATCAGTGGTGAATCTCATTCCAGAGGCTGGCTGAAAAAATGACCTTTTCAAGGCATCCCAAACATTTTTGACCACTTGCCAACAGATGAAGATCAAAAAAAAAAAAAAAGGACAAAGGACATTTTTACCATGGCCAGCAATATTTTACAATTCTCAGCCATAGGAACAACAATTATTTCTATCGTTAACATAAGACAGGGGAAAATACTGGCTCCAATTTGCTCAGCATATTAACAGCAAAATGTATCTGCAAACATGGCTCAACTGTTTGTTTTAACTAAAGCTATTGTGTTGTTAGTTTTGTTCCCTTTAGATAAAGGAAATTGTTTTTTCCCCTGTTTTTTCCCCCCAGTTATTGGAAGCCATTCATGAATGGCTATATTTTGTTAGAAGGTTACCAATGTGAAATCTGTTCAAAAAATACAATGACTTACAAAGGCATTTTTACAGGGGTTTTTATTTGCAAACACTTTTATTAGGTGTAGTCAAAATAAATGCATAAGTTATTTTGAAGCCTTGACATGTATAGCCTAATTGTGAAACCAGGTTTTTTTTTATCTAATTTTTGTAGCACGTAGACTTGTAGCAGTGGTCATAGAAGTTCAAAGTCGCGCAAATACATATCCATCCGTTTTAGTGTACGTGAATGGACTAGCACGCAATCTGTATCAACAGGTATCATATCAGAAAGCTATAGAAAATCGTAATCGGATAGAAGTTGCTGATTTCAAATTCGTGTATTTTATAAAACATGAATCTATAAATCAAGTGCAAGAGAATGCAGATTAGTTGTCTATATATAGCCTATTCTATGAAAGTTCATAAACATGTACATTTCATAAGACGGTTTCCTTATTCGATGGCATTCTGTGCCAACTGACTATTCGTGTTGCTTTATTTTTTTCTTTATGTGTAAAACATTGAGATCTCGTCTTACAAAAACATATTGATCACTTGATCTTCTATTGATAGAAACAAGCAGTTGGAAAGAGATTTAATCAGAATGATTAAATAGCCATATCTTAAAGAATAAATTTAGGCTCGTGCTTGAACATTTTTGCACTTGTAGGCTACTACCAAGCCTGATCCTTGACCGGATTTGTTTAGATGAAAAAAAGGCTAGACACTTCCAGTAGATTATATTGTCGTATGGGTATTAAATGTGTGAGCTTGTTTCATTTTTATATGCTGTAGTGAGGACATGTGAACTTTGTAGCATAGGCGTTAATAATGTTAGGGGGCTCTTTGGTTTGAATAATTCGTAAAAAAAATATATTAATAAAGAAAACGGTCACATCTCTTTTATCAAGTAACATCTTACAAAACCTGGAATTGCGAACAGAACATTTTTAGATTATGTTATTCTTATCTCTAGATGTTTAAATCTTGCTCTGTGCTCTTTTGGGGTATTTGGGTTGGATTCCGGATTAAAAGGCGTGTTTTTGTTCAGAAAGGGCAAGAAGTGGCATTAATCATACAGGTCTAATAATCATATTTTATTTTCAGTCACTTGAATATTTCAGAATGGAATGTTAAAATTAAACGGCTAAGTCGTATGTTCTTTTATCGCCTTATCTCTGTTTGCAGTCTTAATAAATACTTTTCTTTGTCTTTAAGAAGATTTCTGTGCTCTAAACCAAAGAAATCAAAGTATCTGAAACGGAAAAATACAATATTACATAAAACAGGTTCTTATTAAAGTATGATGTGATTTCATATTTCATTTTCATAGAGTTCACGTTTTAGAGTTCACCTGCTGACTCGCGAATAAACTGAAAACATTAATAATAATTAAAAAAACACTATAGGATCAGTCATGTCCACTCCTTACAGAAAGATTTGTGGTTTTATGAATCCTGACCAAAAAAAAAAAGACTAAATATTTAAAAGTTTATAAAATGATGAAATAATTCGACCTATTTTAGCGCTTCCAAGTGAGCTCAGAAAAATAATAGTGTTTCGTCTCTTAAAGGTTTAATAAATAAAAGTAAAACTAATTAAATAAATGTTTGCTTTTACAGAAGACTGTATCACAACATGATGAACAATAACTTATTCTATTTACGAGTATCTAGTTTTGGCCTACACACATTTTGCAAAATATAAGTCTATAAAAAAGACATTTTTACATTTCAGTTGTGTGTGGTTGTAGAATATGCACTTATAACATCGGCAGCACTACAGGACAGCGGAGGACAGAGTGTGAAGGAGGGGTTCTTCTGGGCTGGTCTTGGACCGGAGAAATATGAAGAACTTTGACAGGTCTTAAACGGTCTGGCGCCAAGAACTTGATCCACAGGATAAATAGAGCGTTAGGGCATTTTGTGGGTGATGCTGTGCAATGGTGATTGTTTAGGCTTGCAAAACCTTGTTGAAAACAACTGACTATCCTGTAGGCAGGGAAAGAGATGATAAATAGCTAATATTATATAGCCTATTTTTATTTGTAACATTTCTTTAAGCTCTGTTGTTTTAACCTAAGTTAATTTTACGTTCACAAGACTTTAGTGTCGGTTACCTAAAAAATTTCGGAAAAGAGAGAAAGGTCAGAAAGCGTTTGAATGAAAGCGCGCCCTTAAATAACACCTGCATGGACAACTGTAGTACAAGGGGCCTCGGCGTAAATTTACTAAAACAAATAAATGAGCTGGTCTACTACATGGATCTTTGTTTATATAATTAACTTGATGAGTATATGCATGGTAAAACCATTAACTTGCTTCATGTGGGGCTAATCTGTGCAAACCTCTTTTCAACATATTGTAGTATATAAACTCAAGTTAACGATGTTATTGCTCGACGTTGTCAGTTGAGTAATTGATTTTTATCTATCCTCAAACTTTTGACATACCCTCGCACAAGTAGACGTAAATGCCATGTAATTCATGATTCATACAGGCCCATGCAAACTGTCACATTTCTAAAATTAAAATATAGAATTAAAAAATAAGTTGCAATATATCCCAATACAAATAAACTGACAAAAAGTTGTCTATAAGCAATATATAAATAATAAATACATTGCTGTGCAATAACTAAGAATAAAATAGAACACAAGACAAAATAAAATACAGTAATTCGATATTTAGATTTACATAAAGAATCAATTGAATACAGTCATCTGTTGCTGAAGATTACAGTATAAATACTGAACAATTCAATATATTGAACAAATCAAAATCCACCTGCGTTCATTATTTATTCTATACAGGCTAACTTTGAAAACATGAAGCTTGCCCACATAATACGTATAGCCTAGGCTTGGAGCTCTTACCAAAGACGAAACATGTCGATACAAGATGATCCAAAACAATAGTTTTATGTCCTTCTTCTTTTGTTCTGAGATCTTTTGTTTCCATACACCCGTGACTCAAGATCCTCGCATCTGTCATAAACTCAACCCCGTAAGGCTGTTTCATCTCTGAGACAAGTCAGAAGCGACCCGTGCCTCCCTCTCAGGACAGTCCTGTTGTTTTGAGTCCTTCAGCAGGAAGTCATTTCTGAGGTTTACAGTGAACATTTCGGAGAATGAAAGAAGGCTAATGAAAGTAACAAATAAAAAAATGCATTTGTTGACATTGTACGGATTTCCAAATCTTTGAACAAATGATATGTGGAATTAATGACAATCATTCTTTTTTTTTTCTCAGCTAATCAGAAATGATCAGACATCGTTTCAAACACAAGAGATGAATCTTCCATCTGGGGACTTTCACTGGGTCTAATTAAATGTTGAAAGCGGAAATAGGCTGGCACAAAAAGTTTGGGGGGATTTTTGTCAACATGTAAGCTCTGTGAAACACTGAGTGGATTGGTGTACGCTGTTTGAGAGTTTGGGGGTAAATATGAATTGACAGGGGTAGGTTCTTATTGTGGGACTCCAGCCGACTGGCGCCAAGCGCTCTTTAACAAACTGAGTCCCACTTAATCAAGGATCTGTTGACGAGCCTCTTAAAGGTACACTACAGCTTATGGAGCTTTAAAGCTCAAATGGTTACTCTGCTGTACCCTGTCGGTCGATTTAACGTGAACTAATCGTGAACAGTTCTGAGAAATAAGGAGAGAGACCAGATGAAACTTGCTCTTATTGGCTACATAAATAGGTGCAGGCTACATAACACCCTGAGCATGCCTCGATTTATTGAGTTTGTTGCAGGCATATATTTAAAAAGAAAAAGAAAAGAAAAAAAAGCGCTTGTTTTGCCATGGGTGATAGTACCTCGTTATTCCTTCCAGTAGGCAGTCCGTAAACTGGACCAAAAAATCGCTGAAACCTTCCTTCCTTTTCGCCTTCAAATGCACTCTGATTTTAGGCGAGCATCCCATTCCGTGTAACCAACGTTGTATATCGCCTGGAAAAATAAAATATACTGTAGCTAATGTGTTTTATCCGGTCGATTTAATATCAGTTATAATTGTGCAAACTTTGGGGAAATTGTTACAATAAATAAGTGCATTTGTTCTTTAATATAACCGCTACAAGTATTTCCGTGACTTGAAGGTTGCTATCTTATAAACCCGTTAAACAGCGACAGTTGTTACTACATTAGAATCGTTTTGGTATGTTCGTCACACGTAATTTCAAAAAGCAATGTCCAAAATGCTATATTTCTTAAAGTCCGACATTGGAGCGTAAAGATCAAGAAAGCACACGATCCTCAAACGGATGAAGCACAAGCCGGGAAAAGTACTCTCTTACCCGACCGCCTACAGCCAGATGACCGTTCCTCTGTTAGATTATGCGGGGGTGGGGTTTCCAGATCCTTACTCTGTCATTGGTTAATATTTTATTCTGTTGACATGTTTTCTTACTGCAAATGCTTCCGACACCTTTTAGCCAACCCCCCCTTCACGATCTTGGCTGGAGCTGTCAAAACCACGCCTATGGAGCTCTACAATTGGTCCAGAATGCGTAAAATCTGCAATCAAGACGGTTTGGTTCATTAGTGCGGGGAACCAGTGAGAAGGGACATGTAAGATAGACACAGTTACACAGTGATCTTGGAAGAACCAACCAGTTCTACATCATTGCTCACGACTTTCGCGTCCTTGTTATTGGGGCTGCTTAGTTTCGTGTATGTAGTGGCTTGAACAGAAGGGAAGCTCTAAATCTACATTTAGAGTGTCAATGTTGCTCTTTTGAAGGATTTTATCACTGTGCTGGAACTGGACATCCTCGACGGTAGTGACATTTCCTACCAGTTCTCTTTAACTACTGTGAAACCAACGCTGTCTTTCAGCTGTAAGAGGGCGACAACAGTCGGACTTACGCGAGTTACAGGCGCAGTTATTTTAGAATATTATATTTTCATCTGGCTTTTTGGATGCACCGATGAGAGATCCAGTTTTCACAGCGAACGCTATGGCTTATCACCCTTTTCACGCACACAGGCCGGCAGACTTTCCCATGTCAGCTTTCCTTGCCGCGGCTCAACCCTCGTTCTTCCCAGCGCTCTCTTTACCGCCGGGTCTCAGTAAACCGCTGGCGGATCATGCGCTCTCCGGTGCGGCTGAGGCCGGTTTACACGCGGCGCTTGGACATCACCACCAGGCGGCTCATCTCCGCTCCTTCAAGAGTCTCGAGGCAGAGGAAGACGTTGAAGACGATCCTAAAGTTACATTAGAAGCTAAGGACCTTTGGGATCAATTCCACAAAATTGGAACCGAAATGGTCATCACTAAATCAGGAAGGTAAGGCCGCTTTATTTAATTTTTTTCCCGTGGATAACTTGATGATAACGATGTTAAAATGTGGTCTATTTCAATATAGAAAATATATTTTAGTTCGGAAGAAAATATTGCTCGATAGAAATTATCTTTCTGTATGATCAAATTACATCGACGGTACTAAACAGTCACAAAATACTCCATATCTATTTGATGCCAGCTTTAGAATAACATTCACATTCGTTCTGTCATTAAGGCTATTATAACGAATCGCATACCTGTTATATAAGTGCATAGTTAATGTTTCTCAACAATGCAAATATTGCGCTACACAAAGAGGGACTAGCCTACTTCTTTACGCATAAAAAAAATAAACAAATAAAAAATAAATAAACTGTTTCTTCTTCTTCGGCCTACCTGAAATATATAAATAGCTATAAGAAGTATAAATGGGTAATAATCCCTTTGATAAAATATTTGAAAATGGTAGCAAGAGTATAGTCCGGTACGATTATGTTATCCGATAGCCTGTTAGCCCTTGCCAAACAACCTAGATTTGAATGATAGCTATTTATTTGTGGTTAAAATGGAAAGTGTAACTGAACTATTTCTCGGTATTTCATTTCTTTTAAAACGTCTTTAAAATGTTAAATAAATATTTTGATGAATACATTCGGCCACAGACCTATGATTATGTCTGTTCCGTCCACAGGAGAATGTTTCCTCCGTTTAAAGTACGTCTGAACGGCCTGGACAAAAAAGCCAAGTATATACTTTTGATGGATATTGTTGCGGCAGACGACTGTCGGTACAAATTTCACAACTCTCGATGGATTGTCGCAGGAAAGGCCGATCCGGAGATGCCCAAACGAATGTACATTCACCCGGATAGCCCGGCCACGGGTGAACAGTGGATGGCAAAGCCTGTTGCTTTCCACAAACTCAAACTGACCAACAATATTTCGGATAAACATGGATTTGTAAGTTATTTATTTATTTCCTGAAACGGTATGTCTCTATTTCCAATCAGTGATAGTATAACATTTAAAGTGAATACTATAGTGAATATATTTATCTGGGTGATCAAGAAGCAAAGATGTTTACAAGATTAAGCCAAGCACAGAGTTTGGACATTTTAAGGTGCATTGGATTCCTAGCGTGTTTTCAGTGTCTGTCGCCTAAATGAAGCATAAAAGAGCAGTTACGTTAACATCAAATACCAAGAGGCAAACTAAATCTCATGATCGACGGGCTGAGCCAAATATATGAATGTGTGTTTTGTTTTGTTTTACCCCATAGGTATGACACAATTTAAATGGCAATTTCGAATATATTTTTGTAGTAAGCTTGCAAGGTTAAAACAAAATAACTAATAAAAAAACTAATTTGTACACTGAGTACTATTATTACAGTAGGAAAAAGCCTTTCTATACTCTCAAAAAAAGGCATTTCTTCTCATAATACTCAAAAAGTTATTATTATTGTTGTTGTTGCTGTGCAGATGTCTCTTTGCATTTTTATACCACTGGTATTCTTACTGACCAGATAACCTTTTTATTTTTCAGACAATTCTAAATTCGATGCACAAATACCAACCCAGGTTTCATATCGTTAGAGCCAACGACATTCTGAAGCTCCCTTATAGCACTTTCAGGACATATGTATTTCCTGAGACCGATTTTATAGCTGTCACTGCATATCAGCATGACAAGGTAAGTTAATAGAGCACCTAAACGCAGTGTTCATTATAGATGTTTTTCCCCCCAGTTGTCCGTTGTCGTATTATTATTATTATTATTGAGCTCAAAGGGAAACTATTTGTAACTAATTTTTTATGCAGACAATATTCTAGAATTCTGTTTAGTATCTTCCCTACGCAGCAATGTGTCCTTCTGTCTTTTTGTCATTGTCAGGAATAGAGTTCAATTTGTTGATTATAATTGGGATGACAGCACACTGAGTCTGGTGGCTCTATGAACGTAAATATTACAGGCCAGTTAAAATCGATACGTGCACCGAATAGTTGTTTGTATGTATTACTCGAGATGCTTAGCACTACAATATGCTCAACAATCAAATGTGACCCCGTAAAAAAAAAAAAGGAAAAAGAAAAAAGATAGAAAGAAAGTCTAGTGCGTTGTGAAACTAGACTACATCACGTGAAGTTACAATGAATTCGACAGAACAAACGAAAGTATTCGATTTAATTGAACAATTAGCAATTAAAAACATTATAAACCTAAATTAATTAAACCAATAATAAAAAAAAAAAAGATTTAACCAGCGTTTGTGGAGATATCAGGACATGTTTACATAGGTTATTTCAGATCGTGCGTTAAAAAATACGAATTATAGTTCTAGAACAATTTAGTGCTATTATTTGAAATAGGTCACCCCAAAGAAAGCATGAAAGACGCAATAAATCTAATTTCACTCTTTTACTAGATCACACAACTGAAAATCGATCATAATCCATTCGCAAAAGGATTCAGAGACACAGGGAATGGAAGAAGAGAAAAAAGGTATGTCTAGACGAATGTTTTAAACAATCAGATATGCACAAACCACAAATATGTAGGCATGAGAGTTACCTAATTTTAGTTTAACTTTCAGAAAACAGTTAGCCCTGCCGTCAATGCGCATGTTTGATGATCAGAGCAAAGTGGATCGAGATGGAGCAGATTCGGACGCCTCATCTTGCGAACAAACTGGGAGGGATTCAGTTCATTCACCGATTGAACCAGCAACAAGTCCACTTAAATTCAACAGATCCAGAGGTAAAAAAAAACAACAACCTGCATTGCAATGCCACTTGAGCTTTTCCTAAAGTTTATTATGTTTACAGTATGTATTTGTTAACATAAGCGTTTCCATAGATTCTTTTGTATGGAATTTACAACCATGCATTGGATCAACGTATTTTGATGTGTATCATGTAGATTTTTTCGCGATATTTTTATTAGATCTGGACCTTTTTTTTCCCCCCCCTATGTAGAGAGTTGATGAGCTTTACGCTGCTGCTGAACCAGCAACTAGTTAAAGCTATTGATAGAGAGTGAATTAATGAATATATTTACAGTGTCAGTATGTTTACAGTCAGTCAATTTACAGTATGTTTAGTTACTGTCAGATTGATCTGTCTGTCTGGAAGTGCTTCCTAGTGTCTGGTTTATTGTTTAAAAAAAAGCATTGCACAGTATAGCAGAACTTTTCACTATGCCTTAACAACAGAAGATAATGCATAAGTCAATTATATTTAAAAAAAAGGAAATAGATAACTGAAATTTAAAAATGAGATAATAGTAATATAAATTGCGTAGATTAAAAGGTTAATACTATATATATATATATATATATATATATATATATATATATATATATATATATAGAGAGTAAAACATATAT
>NW_015505521.1:263091-268805 GCF_001515645.1 Sinocyclocheilus grahami | reverse complement strand
TAAAAAAAAAAAATTTTTCTAAATAAATTGATTTTGGCCAGAAACAGACATTACATTAGTCTGTAAATGCAAATCACCCTAAAATATCTGTGACCATAAACCAGATGTTGTTATTATCCAGGTTAAAGCTAACTATAAACATGTCAACAGCTTAACTAACTTGTTCAGTAAGATTCTTTTCAAACTGTTGTTCCGCCATGACAGTTGTCGACCTGAAAGAAAGAAATGACAAGAGATCTTTGTCTAGTGCAAACAGTAAAGAAAGTTGCTAGCAACTGCAAGGTCATGGATTCGAGTCCTAGTGAATGCATGAATTAATAAAATGTATACCTTAAATGCAATGCAATTTGCATCTGGCAAAGCTTAAAATATGAAACACATTTGCACCGTATTATGTCTAGCATTTCAGAATGCAATTAATGAAATTCAACTTAGCTGAATAGATGTTTGTTTTCATATACTTAAGAACATAGTTCTTCAAGAACAAAGACATATACTTATTTAGATTCAGATATCAAATGGCCCATCGCAAAGTTTATATTTTTGATAGCAGCCTGAGTGTGATTGAAACAGGAAGCACTAGTTCCAATTCACAGCTGTGCTTCCCTGTAGGCACTTACAGCACGTTTAAGTGTCTGAGAGAGGAAGAGTGAGTGAGACAGAGAAAAAAAGAGGTGAGAAACGGTGATAGTCTTGGAGAATTGTGTGGTTCTGGATATTGCTCTGGTACTGTTCTCATATATAATAGATCAGAATCTGAGATTCTTTGTCTTAACAAATCCTCTCAAATGTACTTTTCATGTTCGGCTGTCTGCTGTAACACGTGGCCCCTGTAATACAGACATATCCTGTTACATGATACACACAGACCCAAACATACACACTCAAGACATTTAATTGTAGTTTGCAAGCCCTAGTTTTTTAGTATCACAAACAGGGGTTTTACCAGTTTTTATCACCATAGTAACATACACTACATAATTACTCTGCGTAGGGCAAGGTTTGTTCGGGGTTACAGATTTTAATTACAAAAAAATTATAATTTAACAATAGTTAATTACCATAATTAAAATATATTAATTTTTATCTTATATGTTAAATATAAGTTCTATGTTAAATATATACTGTATATATATATATGTGTGTGTGTTTATTATAAATCACTTTGTTGTATTCCTCATTTTTAAGTTTCTTTGGATAAAAGCATCTGCAAAATGAACAAATGTAAATGTACTATATATAACAAATAAACAGTATTTTATAAATATGTATCATACACAATAAATAAATACAGTGTTTATACACACACATATTATATATATATATTAAATAATTTAAATGTATAATTTATGTCAGCGTGTGTGAGTTTAACAGTAAGACGAGGATGAGAGTGTACTTGGTCATTTAAATATAGGGTTTATACACACACACATATAATTTATCATATATAAATATACAATATATAATCTATATATATATATATATATATATATATATATATATATATATATATATATATATATATATATATAAAGTGAGTACAACATATCTGCTTCATGTAGCTACAACTAAAAAGTTGCAAGGTTGATCCAGTAAAGGAATGCTGTAATTGAATGTGCAATTCGCTACATACACTATAAATATGCACAGCCATTGTTCTATAATTTGTGATTACCCAGTCTGTTATTTTAAATAAAATCTCACCAGTTACAGGCTAAAATCATTTTAAAAGAGGCGAAAAGATGGAACTGTCTACTATAAAATATGGATTAATTGAATACATTTAAACTTTATGAATGTTGTCAGCTTATTTACTAGTATTATGGGACAATGTTTTTTTTTTTTTTTTGGTATTTAATAGCAATTTAAGACCAGAGGTCTCATTTGAGATCTGACCCATTGCAAGGTGTCCATGTTTTGTTCCAAAATATGAATTGTATTTCCTGTAATTTAACAGTGTTATTATTTTGTCTTTTAATTTAGCTTAAACAAACTATGAAATTTTGTGACTAATTTATAGATGGAATTACGGTACTACTGTATAATGAAGTTTGCTGAGGGTTAGTTGTCAGATTGGTTAGTATAGTAGAATGTATTTGTAGATTCTCAGATTAAAATAAAAAATGTCAATTTAAAGTTCTGAAAATTAGCTGATGAGGAGAATGCTTCTTGGATTTTTATAGGACCAGTCGATGAGAATGATTAGTCCTTTAGACACGTCTGGTTATAGGTTCATGATATATAAATGTAGATTGCCTTTATATAGAATGTCTCATGCACATGTTTTGGGTCTGCTAATTTCATCACGATTAATTTAGAGCTCATCAAAAAAATGTCCTTCAAACTATCCAAATCTCAAACGCTTCATGAAGTCATGCTCGTGCCATGGATGAAAACAGAGGAAGGAAGTAGTTAGCGTGGAAAACACATTTCATCCATTCTTGTGTAATCAAAGGGAGTAATTACACAGATGCTAGTTGGTTATTTAAGGAGTGGAAATAACAATGTACATTTATTAAACAGACATTTGCTTTGGTTTTATCAGAAAATAAAGATGATGTGATTAATATTTTTATATTTTCCAGATGACAAAAACGGCAATGAAAGTGACAACGAACTTGACCAGCATGATGATGGAATGATCAGAGTCAGTAGTCCAGACCAGAGACCACGATCACCATTCAGCCCACATTGCGAGGGCAGAGTCAAGGACAGATCTAACCTAGAAAAGAAAGGGGACTATTCGGATTCAAGGAAAGAATCTGACTCTGCCTTCAGCATCAGAAACGTGGAGAAGGACAAACTGGATGGCAGGAATTTGAAAGAATCGGATACCTCCAAAAAGGATGCAGACTCTGTGGGCCTGAGCGCAGTCAAAGATGGCTTTTCCCCTCTGATGGTTCAAACAGAAAGCCCATCACATTTTAGTGCTAGTCACTTGCAAAGTCTAGCCCTCTCTGGTTTACACAATCAACATTTCTTTAACCCACTGAGTACAGGACAACCACTCTTATTTCACCCCGGGCAGTTTGCTATGACTCCTAGTGCTTTTTCAACCATGGGCATGGGACACTTGTTAGCCTCCATGTCTGGAGCAAGTGGACTAGAGAATGGCAGCCTCTTCTCTCAGAGTACCAGCTCACCCAACCCTTTCCCATTCCACTTATCACAACATATGCTTGCATCTCAGGTATGATGATTATTTATGATATGCATGATCACTAACCTATAATAAACTGCATTTCAAATCTTTCGAAATATTTGCTAACCGTATCTCCAGATATTGTCACAGCATTCCCAAGATAAAATATCATATCTTTATCTGTTGTACCTCTGTATTTTCTTTCATAAGTTTTATTTTGCAAACCGTTTCATCGGTTCTATTAAACAGTGTGAGCTATAGCTGAATTTGGAATCAGTTCTCAACGAGGGAAATGTGTGCTTTTGCTTGGAGACAGTTTTTTTATTTTTAATTATTATATCACGCAGTAGGCCTAAACCAGTGCAGCTCTTTGCCAGCCGCTTTCATCCAACACGTGCATTTCTATAGTGTTTCGCGCTAATTGGCTGGAATATAGGCCTACTAATTATCAAATTTCCTAAGAAGCTATTATTTATATATTTATTTCTTCTGATAATGAATTAAAATAGCTTGTTGTTTTACATTTAGGGTATCTCCATGTCACCGTTCGGAGGATTGCTACCCTACCCGTACACGTACATGGCGGCTGCAGCTGCAGCGGCTTCTGCTCTCCCCGCAGCCAGTGCCGCGTCCACCTTCAGCCGGAACCCATTTCTCAGCAGCACGCGGCCAAGGTTGCGATTCAGCCCCTATCAGATCCCAGTATCTGTTCACCAGAGCTCCGGTCTGCTCACCACCGGCGTACCAAGCACTCTGAGCGCGGAGACAGAGTCATCAAAATCAGGCAGCAGGGAGAGCAGTCCTATGTCTGAACAACACGGCCATAAAACCGGAAGCGGCCAGAATACGGGATCTCCCAAATCTTCAGGGAAGGATTCCATTAACGAACTGCAGAGCATACAAAGATTAGTCAGCGGACTGGAGAAACACAGAGACGTGTCATCCCGTAGCGATTCACCAAAGTGACTCCGTGAACACGACCATTCACTTTTTCACGATTGCATAACTATGCTTCAATGAAAAAAAAAAGGTCAAAGCTTGACGCTTGAAATGATGGCTCGGACATTGGAACATCAACTGTAGGCTATCACGTAGGCCTAAATTACCTGGATTTCAATGAGAACTGTAGCATATGTTACGTCCCCTTTTCGGATATAGGCCTACAAGGCATGCTGATTTCATTCATCTTTGATTTGGCGATGCAATTATATTCAACGCAAATCCCTGGGCTGTGTTTTTTTTTTTATTTGAATTTGAATTTGGTTATCATGTCCAAACAATTTTAGGCCCACACTTTTCAGTGTATTTACAATCTCTGACCAGATCTGAGGATGCTCGGCGTTCAAGTTGCTTGTGTCTGGGACCTGTTTTTCTAATTATTTATAATAATAAAAGTAAAACACGTATGTAAATAAGGTTAACGGACGGATTTTAATTTATTCAAAAGTGTATATTGTTGTGTAAATACTATTAGGTCTCGATTTGTTACATTTATATATATTTTCGCATTTACAGATATGAACATTATCTAGCGCTTGATAGCAGGAAACCCAATGTGTTCTGTTTGTGATATCCTGCCAGATAGGCCTAAGTAAAGGAAAAGCCACTGTAAATCTAACTCTCTGGTGATACATTTGAAAGCTATTTCATTTGTAGCTAAATTCAACAAAAGATGTTTAAATATAATGATGGTTCATAGGCAGGTACAACTCAGGTTTCTTTCTAATCGCGCATTGAGAAGGTTATTGTGTAGTTTCTCTTATGAGAGCTATCTGTTTAAACATCTCAGTGCTGGATTTTCGGGTAAATGAGCGATTTTGTTGCATTCTCGCAGTTTCAATAAAACGAAAGTGTTCATTTAGTCTTTTGCATTACTTCATTTGTGTAAATAGCCTATAGGAATGCATATTTATGTCGCCTAAATATGGACTGCGACAAGCATTCCGTTTAATTTTCTGTAGAAGTCAGATCACTTAATCAGATCACCCATTGGCCTGAAATTATTTAGAGATTTTTTTTTTTTGCCTTGCCTGATCCTGGGATTCAAACATTTGCGAATTAAGATCAAATAATTTCATTTAACCTAAACAATGTCGCTGTGCTTATAAAATACAATGCATGAGTGTTACCTATAGTCTATTACATTGATTAAACTGGTTGTGCGACGTTCTGCAGTTCCCGTCAGCTAAAGCTGATGTAGCTGCGCCATCTGTTGATCACAAGGATGTAGTTTATTGATAAAACACAAATAATCGGTTCTAACAAGTAATTGGTCTCAATCAATGCTATCTAGCCTAAATCGTAATACAATTATACTATTTGAAAATGTTTCATAACGAAAGTCATACTGGGTATCAGCCATAATTAATGATCTGGTGCAGTATAAATTAAACATAGAGGTTGGCAATGTCTTCAAAATTTTCCATTTCTGTGTTCGCCATAATTCTTTCACCAACTTCAAAAAGCGCAGTGTTAGGCTGTGCTATATTTACCGACTTGTTTCTGTGCTTGTTGGTTGTTTGTTCTGCACTGAACCTTTCTTAGGTGCGCATTAATATACTAATATTGTACT
>NW_015505521.1:262226-263081 GCF_001515645.1 Sinocyclocheilus grahami | reverse complement strand
GAGAGAGAGAGAGAAGTGTCACCGTCCTGGTGGAAGGGTTAATCACCGCGGCAGGGACGCCTCACAGCCTCAGCAGCAGACAGTCCTTTGTCCACAGTCCGGCGCCTGTCGCCTGCCTGCCGGCCACACAGCCTCCGCACACCCGCGCACAATGGCTGACGGGATCTCCAGAGTCCAGGCTGGTAATTAGAGAGCCCCCTCGCTTCTTTTCTTCTCTTTCTAAAAGCATAATAACAAAACTCGTTTTATTGAGAGCCTATTGTTAAATTCTGTTACGTCCAATTAACAGAGCCAAATTCTCGACCTTGTACTCTCATGGAGAAAAAAATGTTTGTCTAAAACAATTAGTCAATGACTGATCACTTGGTTCCATAGCCGCCTCAGAGTCCCAAACAACTGAAGAATGAGTGCACGTCTATCCCTCTGAGCCCTTCAAATGAAAACTTCAAAATTCTAGAGCTTAAAACTTAGATACACAGTTAGTGAGGAATACTCCGTCTGCCGTTGTTTAGATAGTTGGGATTTAAGATCTAAAAGTCTAAGACAATTGTAGATAACAAAACATTTGGTGAAACCAAAACTTTGCATACACTTTGAATATAGTTTGTCGTCTTGGTGGGGGGCTTCTCTCTGTTTCTTCCAGCAGAGAGATACAAATTGAAGCAGCATTGCTGTTGGCTGTATTAGCTATATATTACTGATAACCACAGAGAGAAAGTCAGTATGTTCGCAGTATAATACTTGAAGAAGACGATTCTTGCCCGAATCTTTGAAGACTACAAATCATTGTGCTTGTTTCAATAAAATAATCCACATTGCTAAAATTGCCCGGTCCTGCAGATTTGCTTTATACAA
>NW_015505521.1:260217-261138 GCF_001515645.1 Sinocyclocheilus grahami | reverse complement strand
TTCACAACTGCAGCTACAACTCATCACATCAGTTCAGGGTTCAGTATTTTGCACAACCCAAATATTCATTTTTTTCTTGTAATGTCCTAAACACAACTCATTTTTATACTCTTATTAATCTAACTTTTGTGGATAAAATTAATACAATGCTTGATAACTTTCACTGGCTCATGCAGCTGTCTTCATAAAGCCATTAAAGGGGAAACGGGGACAGGTATTCTGTGAAATACATGAGTTAACACACAAGCCAGTTCCAACAGTTATAGTATACTGTGTCTCTACAAGAAAGATTTTGAGGGAAGCTCCATATCAACATGAGATGCCAATGAAGTTTTAATGATGTAAACTGTGATCAGCAATGCAGTTTTAATTTCCGTCTTCTATATGATTCAAAGGATGTCAGTGCTGCTTGGATTTTCAGACCTGCTAGCTTGTGTTTGGTTGAGGTTACAGTGTCTGTGTTCAGTGGAGTCACTGCTGTAAACGTTACCTTACCCCTGTGTTTTACCTCCGTGTCTGTTTATTACACCAGACTTTTTAGTGTAACGCTTATAGAGTGATGATTTTTTTTCTTTCTAAATCAAGGTATTCAGTATGTCTGAAAAGTTTAAAACTTTTGTTTTGGCATTGTCCTTAAGAATAAAATGATACCAGACCGGTTTATGTGAAATGTCTGCAAATCATGCACCAACAGCTTGGATGAAACAAAAGAAACATTGTCTGTATTGCCTAAAAGCAAGTTTTAAACTTTAAGATGTTTAATGCATTGATTATGAGAGTGCAGTTGTCTCCTGACTGCTAATGAAACAAACTGAAACATTTTTTGTTTGTTTGTTTGTTTGTTTGTTTTAGAAAAAGGGGATTTTTAGGGGAGAGATACATCACTTTACAAGATATACATTTCAAAAGGAGAGAAAAAAA
>NW_015505521.1:252315-258127 GCF_001515645.1 Sinocyclocheilus grahami | reverse complement strand
TGAAGCAATAAGAGAAACATACTAAATGTGCAGAGCGGGGGTCCGTGAGGACTGGAATTGAGAACCGCTGTCCTAGACATGCCAAAAATTTGAGGCTACAGCACAGCAGCTCTTCTTCTTCATTTTCTCTGACGCACTAACTCTACAGCAGCACTTCTTCTTCGTCGTCTCGTCTCATGCACTCACTCAACCTAGCGTTCTAACCACGACCTCGCCCCTCCCCACCCCCCAACCATTCGAATTTCTGTAGGCGGGAATTATTTGTAATGAAATTCTAATGAACCGCTTTGTGATATCACAAAGCCCGGAAACCAAACGCTGTAGTCCAAACAAGCTGTTCGTTGCAGTTCTTGAAAATGGATTTTTAAAAAACTAAATATCTCCGTTTGGAGTGGACTTTGAGATTTGTAACTTTCTAGATCTTTTTTATGCCCAAACATACACACTACACACTGACTAAAATTAAAAAAGTGAAAACGCATAATAGGACCCCTTTAACAATATTGTATTTATCTGTCATGCTGAAGAGACCTTTTTGAATCATATTGGTTTACTTGTGCCCTGTTTGAGCACTTCAACTTAAACTGAGACTTCCGCTGTTGTGTTGACCTTGATTTATTGCAATTTTGAGGTGTTCAGTTTTTTATAAACCAAACGTGACTTGCTCTCTTCACAGATCAAGTGTTTCTTGCTTTTCACTGGCATGATTCTTAGGTGTTGAGAACTAGAGCATCTTTATGAGTATGAGTATCAGTATGAGTAAAATACTTAAGTACTGTTGAAATCGGATACTTTAAGAATGTCATATTGGAATTGGTGACTTGTAACTTGTAATGGAATAATTTTCACTATAAGGTATCTGTATTTTTTGGTTTCATGAAATTCACATTTACATCCAATAAAAATGGGATTGCACTTTATTTTATAGTATGTGCACTTACAATGTATAAGGTAACTTCTTGGACTATTAGGTTTAGGATTAGGTTCAGGGTTAATACCTAGTTATTATGTTAAGGATATTGTACATAGATGCAGAACAGGACTCAGATTTAACAGAATAATTAATGTGCACTTACAGAATTTTGTGCATTTACAGTGTACTTAACTTCTTGGATTACTAGGTCTAGGATTAGGTTCAGGGTTAATACCTATAGTTATTATAGTTAGCACATAGGCGTAGGACACGTCTGTAAAATAAAGTGCTACCAAAACTGACCCCTTTTACTTTCACTGAAGTGCATCAAGTGCAACATTATTTTTGTTTGTAATCAATATTATGCTACAGATACTGTCAATTTTTTCTAACTTGTGCTGAACCTGGAATATTACTTAAACCTCAAAAACTTAAAAAAAGGAAATCACCAGCTCATTTCCCACATAATCTCATTCTCTGTTAAACTGTGATTGTTGTGTGAAATTATTGTATCAGGGCTGTGTTCATTAGCTCTGTGGCTACTGGAGCCTCTGTTAGTCCTGCACTGGGATGGACTGTCATTTCCAGTGGAATGCTTGAGAGATGATGGGGTAAATAATGAGAACAGAGGGGGCAAATAGACCCAGACAGAGCCCCTGTACTCATTCTAACATAGACTGGAGAACAGGAAAGGACAGAGGCCAGTGCCTTCTGGGAAATCAGACTGTACTAAGCCTTCCTCATAAGTCACCACTAAATAAGTTAACTTCATATTTAGAAGTTGTTATTAGTAAGCTGACTCAAAATATGGTGATGTGGCTTTAAAATAGCTGTCATTTTAGCCACTTAGGATTTTTGTTTCACCATAGCATTGTTTGTTGGAACACATGCTCTACCTACATTTTTGCAAAACTCCAAAAATGCACTTATACATTCCATTCACTGCAATTTCCAGTACTAGTAGCAATAAAACACTAACAGCTGTTATTCTTTTTACACAAATTATGATTACAGGATTATGCTGGAATTACATTTTAGCAGGGTCGTGATAAAGAGTAGCACGCCCACCCTGGAATATGATTGCTGCCCCCACTGGATCCCCCAACATCACTGAGCTAGAGTACTGTCAATCTGACGATGCCTGTATGCTATTGGATCAGAGCACTGTCAATTGCTCCCTGATTGTTGCATGCAAAATTTGCATTTGGAGCACTCAACAACACCATTAGATCAACGGGTTCTGTTAATGCTTTGGCAAGGTAATTTATTTATTTCTTTATTTGTCATGCAATAAAACTAAGTTCAAAGGCCAATTTACAATATTGCTACAGTAAAAAGTGCACAAAATCAGTATTTCGTTAGGGCTGTATTTGCGGCAGTAGAGAAATCATGTTGCAAAATTGGTCAGAAACTGTGCATTTTTGCGGCAATGCATTGTTAAAAGATCAGTTTGTTGTGTAATATTCCCATATAAAACTTTAACGGCCAATTAAAAAATATTGGCATAGTAAAATCAGCTAATTCACAAAATCAAAACATCCTTTATTAAACCGCTTTGTCGAATTTAACGCATCTTTACAGAACAAATTCAAAAATGCGCTGTTCACACAGGCAACGTTGTTCCGTCTTTTTTCAGATAAAGCACCATTCACACATCAATTTCAAAATACCGGTAAATTCTGTGACGTCATTAACTGGAAATGACCTCTAAATGGCTGCACCTCCCGGTGTCGTGTTTGTTAACATGGAGGGGTATATGCGGTCAGTGTATTTATTGATGTTTTCACTTTTGTGTCAAGCGTTCATATTCATACAGCTACGTTTGACCCAGAGACATTGTATTAGATGACTTCAGACATTTATTTGACTTCCATAAAATGAGTGGAGTAAATGCGTCATCTGGGTCAGAATGATTGCTGGTAAATTGCCAAAACTAATTTACCGGTATTTTTGGAAAGGTCCTGTTCACACATGATCTCTTAACGGTAATTGTAAGACTGTATGTATATACAAACACACACAAATTCTATATATATATATATACACACATACAGATATAATTTTGAGATGATGTATAAGTGTTGCTATTTAAGATTTGAGTGCTTGCATAATCAGTTTTTATGTTATTTTGTATGCAATCTTAAATGAGCTTGTTTGGGAGTGGGATGGGGGGGGGATTTCGCATAGGGATTTCGCCTAGGGCGTCAAAATGGCTAGAAACGGCCCTGAAGCGGCCCTGTATACTTACATAATAAACTATTGCATCATTCATGTTGATCTGTTTTGGGAAAACTGGAACATGCTTTTAGTGCCATTCAAAGGGCATTTAATTTTAAAAGGTGCCATGAAGTGTGCAAGAAGAAACATAATATAATTTCACAGGAATGTAACCACAAGCATGTTTTCCCAATGAGCCTGGGTTGGTTTTTATTGTTCATATAGCTTTGTCAAGGGTCATCTGTCATGATTTCCACTTTCTGTTACAAGTTGTGCTGTGCTTCCAGAATAATTTTTTAAAGGTGTATAATGAGAATTACATTAAATCTAACTTGAATTGACCACATGAACAACACAGGTACTGCTAGTTTAGCAAAACTGTTCTCTACTCCATCTTTACCCATTACACTGGTTTCAATCGTTAAAATATTTTATGTAAACTCAAAAACTGTAATTTCTTTAGGTTTATACACTAACACTGCAAAAACCGCATTTATAAATCAGCACAGTGAATTGTCTTTGCACTTTATCCACAAAGTTAGTATCTTTGCATTAGCATAGAATAATAATTTATCTTGTATAATTTGTTTTTGGCAGTTGACTGTAGCCAGTGACACACTAAATGTTTCGACTGATGCTCATTTTGTGCAGTGTGGTTTGAGAAAAGTGGGGTTGGTAATCTATAAGGATTACCTGAGAAAATCGATTCGATACTCAGCTCTCCCTGAACCCTCAGGAAGCACTCTGTATTGCAGCAGATCGCAAGTGTTTGCTCCTTAAGGGTTTCTTTTGACGAATGGGGATACAGGCAGATTGAAACAGGGATTAAAGAAAGACTGCATCAAAACGGATCAAGCATCAGCCAAAAGGTGATTATTTGTCTAAAGAAAGCCACTGAAGTTCGTCAGGGCAACTTTGTTTGAAGATAAGCCGTTGTTAGGCTAGTCAAGCTCATTATGCAAACTCAAAGCTCTCTACTCCCTAATAGGGCAAAACCCTGCCATTATGACACGCAAGGTGATTTGTTTATCATGTAAAGTTATGAGTAGAGAATGAGAACCGTAAACTGTACTCCTGCATATAACCTCACAAACTGCATATAAATTCACAAAGACTAAAATCACAAGTTTAGAAGATCCATATCCTAGCATAGCTATCTAAATCGTGTGTGTCAGATTAAGGCAGTTGCTTTCAAGGTTACAAGCAGGCATGTGACCTGTCCCATTTCACAGGGAAGGCATTTCTTAGATACCTGAAGCTTATGACCACAGTTTCTTGGTGATCACCTAAAGCTGGTGCATGAAGTCAAACTAAAGGATTTATTGCCTCATCCCTGGCTTAAGAAGGCTCTTATCTGAGGGATGAGCCACAGCTTATGGCCTAACAGCTTCATCCAAGCTGCTCCCATCTGACACAGATCTCAACAAGCCACCGTCTGTGATCTGCTCAAAGTGAGGACATAGACTCTGGCCAGCCAGGGAAATTCTGGGCCGGTATAGACTCTGGACTTTAAGTTCAGATAGTTTAGGGGTCAATGAGCACGTTTACATGCATACCAGTAAGCTCATAACTCACAAATATCAGTTTATTAAAATAACCAGTTTTCCCCGTTTACATGCACATCAGTAACCTGACAACGCAAGTATGCTGCGTTTACATGACTTCATTAATAAATCAGGTTATTTGCCTGTAGTGACTTCAAATATAATAATTTGCGTATCTGACTCCTGTCAGGGTTCTGGACTGTCTGTGTGTGTTGGTGCGGAGCATCAGCCCGAGCCCACCGATGACGGAGAGCCAATGCCCGCCACGATCGACGAGCCAGCGCAAAGCCGAGCGACTGAGCGGAGGATCACCCCAGACGTGGAGCTCAATCCGTCAGACCAGGTGCGAGAGCAGGCGACAATGCCTGCCACGAGGGAGAAAGCCGCGGATGGTGTGAGCGCGGAGAGGAGCTCCGCCCCCTGCACTGCACTGAGGGAGAGCTGAGTATGGTGCGGCGAAAGTGCCAAAGCGAAGAGGAGAGGGCTTCAGTCCCCGAATCCAGTCCAGAGCATCCTCCAGTGCCTGCTCCTAGAAAGAGCCCTCTAATGCTTGCTCCTCGAAAGCGCCCTCAAGTGTCCGCTCCTCCAGATCACTCCTTCCTCCCGCCAGCTCCACCTTGGTCCTCAGTCGCTCTGGCTCCGGCGCGGATCTTCGCCTCCGCCTTGGTCACCAGAACCCTCGGCGCCCCCCGGATCCTCAGCATCCCCCTGGCTCATTGACTCTCCGTCTCCGCCTCGGGCTCCTCTGCCACCTGCTCCGCCGCCGTTGGTTAGCCCCCTGGAGTCAGCGGCCATTTCTCCTCCATGGCTCCTCCCTCCGTCGGCTCCACAGTAGGCCGTTATTATGGCTGTGGCCTCCAGCTGGTCTCCTCCTACTCCAAGCCCCTCCTGTCTCCTCCATGGCTCCTCCCTCCATCGTCTCCTCCCTGGACTCTGTCTGCCGGCCCCCTCCCGGGTGTCCATCCTCCTCTGGAACCTCCTCCTTAGTTCCCACCCATTCCCCCCCTCTAGCCCTCTAATGCTTGCTCCTCGAAAGCGCCCTCAAGTGTCCGCTCCTCCAGATCACCATCCTGTTCCCTTGTTCAGCCTAGATGGGCCTCCCGATCCAGAGTTTAGCCCTGAATGCCCGGATGCTCAC
>NW_015505521.1:230662-252190 GCF_001515645.1 Sinocyclocheilus grahami | reverse complement strand
CAGACCCCCCGGCGCCCCCCGGATCCTCAGCATCCCCCTGGCTCATTGACTCTCCGTCTCCGCCTCGGGCTCCTCTGCCACCTGCTCCGCCGCCGTTGGTTAGCCCCCTGGAGTCAGCGGCCATTTCTCCTCCATGGCTCCTCCCTCCGTCGGCTCCACAGTAGGCTGTCATTATGGCTGTGGCCTCCAGCTGGTCTCCTCCTACTCCAAGCCCCTCCTGTCTCCTCCATGGCTCCTCCCTCCATCGTCTCCTCCCTGGACTCTGTCTGCCGGCCCCCTCCCGGGTGTCCATCCTCCTCTGGAACCTCCTCCTTAGTTCCCACCCATTCCCCCCCTCTGTTGTTCTACAGTGCGAGGACGTACCTTCCGGGAGGGGGGTGATATGTCAGGGTTCTGGACTGTCTGTGTGTGTTTTGCTCCCCGTGACCCAATTTCTCCTTGTGTTAATTGTGTTAATTTGATATTGATTCCATGCACCTGTGTTCCCCTGATTGCCCTGTGTTTATTAGCCCCAGTCTGTGTAGTCTTCCTTTGTCGGTTCTACTCATTGGATGTTGTGTAATTCCCCTGTGTTTCTTGGATTAAAGACTGTTTATGTACTCCACATCTCCTTGTTCCTCGTTCCTCGCTCCTCCCAGCACAGATTGTGACAACTCCAAGGATTCCATATATTTGTCAGTTGTGATGTTAAATTAAGCTTGCAACATGTCAGCGGGAAACTTACAGCTCATATATTATCCTCTCATGCAGTTATAAATGCAGCATTGTGACTGAACCACTTCTACTTCTGCTGCACGAGATGAGAACACTTTTATAATTTTCTGAGTCATGAAAAAGTCTGCTTTTGTGATATATATCCTTCTTTCTTTACTGCAAGATGTTTGCTTTGTCTAGATGCACTTAAATCTGCACTAACAATGCGTTCCTGTCACATATCACACACGCACACTTCAGAAAGCCGACAGAAAGCGTGTTATTGCGTTTACATACCGCGCGAAATCGGAGTAAGAGGCAAAAAACTACCTGTTGCGACCGGTTTATGCTTACGCCGTTTATGACCTTACTCCGATAAAAGAAAACAGGTTACCGCGTTTACATGACTATGTGCGTTTTCGGCTTATTAAGCATAATTGGCTTAAGAACATGCATGTAAACGCTCTGATGAGACGCTACTTTTTTCTTGTCCCATCTATTATATTTATTTTAAAATACATTAAAATACAAAAAAATCATTATTGAGTATTTTGGCATGTAATAGTATTATTATTAATATTATTATTATACAAATCAGTATTTTAACAATAAGCTTTACTGTTTATTAATATTTGAAAACCTTTTTTTCCACTGAATTAATGTCATTTAAGAATTAATGTCATATTTTCTAAATAACCTATTATTATCTAAATAATTATATATTAATAATTATCTAAATAAACGCCTCTTAAAATATCAGAAAATTTGACCTTATGATTACAAGACATATTTAGTTCAGGTTGTTAAACATTATGTGGTCTGTGTGACTCAAAAAAAAAACTATGATTTTTATAAATGAATAATTTGTGATATTTATAAAAACAGTAATGCCTTTTACCTCTAAAAATATGTTAAATTGTTTTTGGGAAAATAATAATTAAGATCTGTACAGTCAATGCATTAAAGGTGTAAGGAAAAAAGGAAAATATGTTATAGCTTCATGATTACTCCACATAACAACTTTAGGGTCATTAGATTTGAACCTTTCTTGACAATCGTATAACAATTTTTCAAAAGCATATGAAATACACATTCAAAGAAGGAGCACATTTTTATAAACTTGTCAAACTTGCAAAATGTAAGCTTGATGTATAACAGATTTTTCCTTTTCTTTAACATGGATACTCGTATACAATATTTTATTAACCCTACTGCCTTAAATGATTGTCACTTTTTCTTTGAGACGTTTGCACTATGTGCCACTCTTCAAATCATGTGGTATTGTTCACTCCTTAAAGTAAACGTAATGTATGAATGTAACCGGGAAAAAGGGGAGTATAGAATCCCCCTGAAGCTAAATTCTCCTCCCCGATGAACAGTTATCCTTTCACGTTGGTAATTCATGACTGATAGAGAGCCTGCTCTTAGCCTCTTTGATAAGATAAGACACAATCAGCCCTACAGATAAAAGAGGGCCTGCTGACCCTGCATACAGGCTCCAGATGTAGCATGACTCACAAACATACCTCTGGAATGAGAGTGAGAGAGAGGCTGATATATATCAGTAAGCATTTGCTGCAGGCTGTCTTCCTGTTGCAGGATGGGAGCCTGTAGTCTGAACTACTGGACACTTGTAGATATGGGCTGAAAGCGAGTGCTGTGTGAGCTGATGAAATCACGCTGAAGAAGCGAGTTATGCTTTCACTAGGAGCTATTGTCAGATAACCTCTGCATCTCTGCAGGGCATGAATGACTGACAGCCCAGGCATCTCACCCTGTTATAGTCCTTCTCTCAACACAAGTTAAACACGTAGAGTCGTGTGTCTGCGCCTGTGTGTGTTCGTGTACAGGGGTGTTAAGTTGAACTACTTAAGCCGGTGGGTGGGCCTCTGTGTTGTAACAATCGTTGTTGATGTACACGGCCGAAGATGAAAGGTGAGATAGTGTGTTTGCTTACTTTGTGTCATGCCTCTTGTTTCGGCTCTGTGACGCTAGTGTGCAAAGAGAAAAGCAGGTAACGCGCGTGAGCAAGCACAAACACGCTGAAGTGCTTTCAGGAATGATGGATGTTTGGTTCTGCGACACCAACACCTCCCATCCTCCACAAGCAAATACAGCTTAACAGCCTAGTTAAACACTAATTAGTCTGGAAAGACAGTTTAAGATCAATCAAAGCTTCAAATGTCTGATTTTTTTAGGGACATTGGGTGTTTACTTGCTTTTGATGGTGATTAAAACTTTTGCTCTTATCTCACTGATTACTAAGACAATGAGAGGAGGAAACTTACTCAATTTTATCCAGTGGGCAAAGGCTTACTTGGATCGGGAAGAATCACAGAGCAAATATATATGGTCTTCAAGGAATATTTTGTCTTCAAGACAAGTTATTTCAATTCAACATATTTTGCTACATAATGTTCCTTACTAAAAGATTTTTTTTATTATTTTAAATTAAAATGATTAAAATATTGTTGTTAATTTAAATAAATCTGAAATAAAATATAAATACTAGATTTAAAATTTTTTAAACTAAATGAAAATTAGAATGATATTGTCTTGGCAACTAACTGAAATAAGTTTCATTTGAAACACTAAAATTGCCTATTGAAAATAAATACAAATAAGAATTAACTAAATAAATTAAAACTAAGTGGTCATTAAAAAAAGAAAAACTAATAAAAAGGACAAAAGCACATAACAAAATTACTCAAATTAAACTAAAATTAAAACGAAAACTTAAAGCTTATTCAAAATATGAATAAAAGCTATATTAGTACATAAATAATACTAAAATATCACCACAGCTCATCCGTTGTGTTCTTTAAAAAGCAAAATCAAGGTTACGTTAAGGCACATACAATAAAAGTTAATTGGACCAAATTTTGGAGGATTTAATGTGAATGTTAAATTAATGTGTTTTGTTAATGTTAATGGTTTTGAATGTGAAGCTTATAATTTTATAAAAACACATATTATTATTGAACATTATTTGAGCTATAAAGTTGCTCTTGTTATTTTTACTATAACTTTAGGGTTTTAGGTGCTACATTGTCATGGGAACAAAGTTGTAAAGTAAATTTGGATATAACAGATAAGCTCCATTAATTTCACTGTAAGTGCCTCACTGTAACCCAGATTTTTGCTTTTTTTTTTTTAAAAGGACAGATGCGAATTCATATCTGTGTATAAGCATTTATGCCGCAAGTGCTTTTGATCAAACTTAACATGTATTGTATTTGGCTAAATACAATAGTCCTATATTGTATTTGGTAACAAAATATCAAACCAATTGTCATGTACTGTACTTTCAAGAAAACCGACAACAGAGCAGTTGTGTAATTGAGGCAGATTGAGTGCGTGTTTAAGGCTGTAGACCCTCATAAATTCACCTGTGAGAAGCAGGTCAAACATTGCAGATGATCTCATCAGATTATCTAAACTAGCTCCTGTACCTGAGTCAATCCCCCGTAATCTCATCCCTATTTGCCAAAGCTAAATATCACCGTATTTGTGTACAATCTTGTTCTAATCCACATTATGTATGTATGTATATATATATACACTGAACAAAATTATAAATGCAACACTTTTGTTTTTGCCCCCATTTTTCATGAGCTGAACTCAAAGATCTAAGACTTTTTCTATGTACACAAAAGGCCTATTTCTCTCAAATATTGTTCACAAATCTGTCTAAATCTGTGTAAGTGAGCACTTCTCCTTTGCTGAGTGTAACACAGTTCGTAGTTCGGGAAGAAGGAGATGGGAACCGGCGAACATTCAAACAAAACTTTAATAATAAAATAAACACAAAACAGTGCGACAGCTTCTTGCGGACGACTGTCGCACACAAACAAAACCAAAACACGAAATAAAATACAGGCCTGGTCCTCTCTCGTCCAACACTGTCGTCACTCCTCCTTTTCAATCTTGTTCCGGATCCCAGACACACTGCCGCTCGGCCCTCCGCCGCTCGGTGGACAGCGACGGCTCCTCCGGGTTCGGGCAGCCAGCAGGAGTCCCCCCGTTCCCTGCTCCTCCCCATCATGGCGGATGGCAGCAGGCTCCGGCCTCAGGCGAATGGCGGCGACTCCTCCGCCATGCTCGATGGCACCGCGGATTCACCACAGCGGCAAGGGATCTCTGGCAGCATGTCCCTCCTTCCTCCAGGGTTTCAGCACCAATGTAACACAGTTCGTAGTTCGGGAAGAAGGAGACACAACTTTAATAGTAAAATAAACACAAAACAGCGCAACAGCCCCTCGCAGACGACTGTCGCGCACAAACAAAACCAAAACACAAAATAAAATGCAGGCCTGGTCCTCTCTCGTCCAACACTGTCGTCACTCCTCCTTTTATCCTTCCGGAGCTCCTCCACCAGTCTTGCTCTGTTCCCACGGCTCTCGGCCCCGCCCCTCTCATCACACCGAGATAATCCATCCACCTCACAGGTGTGGCATATCAAGATGCTGATTAGACAGCATGATTATTGCACAGGTGTGCCTTAGGCTGGCCACAATAAAAGGCCACTCTAAAATGTGCAGTTTTATCACACAGCACAATGCCACAGATGTCACAAGTTTTGAGGGAGCTCTTGCATGGCCAGCATACTCACCGGACATGTCACCCATTGAGCATGTTTGGGATGCTCTGGATCGGCGTATATGACAGTGTGTTCCAGTTCCTGCCAATATCCAGCAACTTCGCACAGCCATTGAAGAGGAGTGGACCAACATTCCACAGGCCACAATCAACAACCTGATCAACTCTATGCGAAGGAGATGTGTTGCACTGCATGAGGCAAATGGTGGTCACACCAAATACTGACTGGTTTTCGGATCCCCCCAGACCCCCCAATACAGTAAAACTGAACATTTTAGAGTGGCCTTTTATTGTGGCCAGCCTAAGGCACACCTGTGCAATAATCATGCTGTCTAATCAGCATCTTGATATGCCACACCTGTGAGGTGGATGGATTATCTCGGCAAAGGAGAAGTGCTCACTAACAAAGATTTAGACAGATTTGTGAACAATATTTGAGAGAAATAGGCCTTTTGCGTACATAGAAAAAGTCTTAGATCTTTGAGTTCAGCTCATGAAAAATGGGGGCAAAAATAAAAGTGTTGCGTTTATAATTTTGTTCAGTGTATATTATTATATTATTATTATTATTTCACATGGAGAACTGTTTTATTTAAGTAGAGATGTGCTTCTCCATAACTAAGGCCGATGCGACACGCATCTCAATGCAGCCAACGTTACGATTCATTAAAGATACATATGAAGCAGCTACCGATGCGATGCAATACGATACGATATGATTCACCACTATTATAAGCCGCCTTTCCACTACTCCAACAATGACAAGCAACAGACCGCAAGTCATTAATTTCTAACGGAGAGTAGTGCGGAGCTGCGTGGATTTCCGATGTGGAAAATGTGAATCCGATTTGAACTTCGGATGCGTTAAAATATTTGAACTTCTGAAGCCGCCTTTCCACTGTCTCCGACATCTGGATACTATAGTCACATTTCTCCCCCTAGCGGCAGTCACATATCATTTTCAAACTGGTCATGAAGCAACCCTTGGCTTATTCGCTATGGTAAAATGAACGATTTTAATGAAAATTATGAATGTATTAATATATCCTATATATAGGTTTTAATAATTAAATAATTATTTCTGCCATAATTATTCTAAAAACGCAATTTTACAGATATAGTGTTTACAGAATAATGTTAAAAGTGGCATATCATGAAGATCTGACTTTTCCAGGTTTTAAGTGCTATAATCAGGTCCCCGGTGCATCCACCAACCAAGGAAACGTGAAAAAGATTAACCCAGTAACTTTGTTTTGGTAAGCCTTTTTCTGCAAGCGTCTGAGAAAACGAGCGCGTCTGATTTCGCTCCCTTGGTGACGTGGCAAAGGGATCTCATTATAATATTACCGCCCCTTAATCTGTAAGTTTCCATCCACGGCGCCGTCATTGTGTTTTCGCAAGTGACAAAGGTGTGTTAGTTCTAATGCCATGGCGAAAGTTTGAGCAAAACATACTACCTGTTCTGCTTTTGTCTGCACAGACGAGCACAGAACACTATTTAGATCTAAAATAAGCATGTGATTTATTTCCCAGCAGTTTACCTTCACAGACATAACTGACTGTTTTTGTATTTTGTGTGTTTTTAATGTAAACTTGTGTGTGAATGAGAACTTAGTTTAGTACTCACATACTGTGGGGTGGCCACTTTCTGTCCATGTGCTTCGGATGTGTGCTCTCAGAAAACCGTATATCAGAAGTTTAAACTCATATGATTTAAACTGTGTGATTTCAGTGCGATAAACATGATATTCAGAACCATAACAGATGTTTTTAGCAGGTCCGAGCTGTAACGGTGCAGCTCTATTCTGGAAAAGGGGGAAGGGAGCAGCAGCTCATTTGCATTTAAAGAAACAGGCCCGAAAAACAAGGTATTTCTGCTTCCACTCAAAATAGGCATTTTCAAAATGATATAATAAATGATCTGTGGAGTATTTTGAGCTGAAACTTCACAGACACATTTTGGGGACACCACAGACTTATATTACATACTGTAAAAAGGAGCATAATATGTCTCCTTTAAAGTGGAAAATATTGGTAATTCTGACCTCGCACTCATAGTCTTGATGAGAATACATTACATCCGGTCGGGCGGTCACATACGGTCTAGCCGCAGAAGTTCAAATATTGTAATGCATCCGAAGCTCAAATCGGATCCAAATTTTCTGCATACACATGTGATCGGAACACCACGCAGCTCCCGCACTACTCTCCATTGGAAATGAATGACTTCCGGTCTGTTGCTTGTCATTTGTAGGAGATAGTGGAAAGGCAGCTTGAAGCTAGACCGCATGTGACTGCCCAACCAGATGTCCAAATCAAAACTATGAGCTGTAGCGTCTCGACCAATCTGACACACTAATTTTAATTTGATTTAACAAATCAATTATTCATTAGGTTAACAAATCCTCACAGTCCCCTCACTCAATAAACTGGATGCCAGGATGTCTGCTGAACACCAGGCCCTCTGGTCACCATGACAACTAATCATGATATCAGGTCAGAGTTACCAATATTTTCCCACTTTAATGTTATTCTGTAAACACTATTTCTGTAAAATGGCACTGTATAATAATTATGGCAGAAAAGAAGAAAACGTACTCAGATAGCACACGTATGTCTGCAAGATGTCTGTTAAAGATCGCTTTATCTGGAAAGCAATTGCTGTGTACAAACATCTGATAGATATCTTTAAGATGTCAGTTTTACATACATGCTAAATCATAAATATCTTAAAGACATTTTCTAAATGTCTTTTTGACATCTGATTGGAAACGTCCTATAGATGTATTGCAGATGAGGAAACACTCCAAAAAATGCATTTTGCAGATGTAAATGTAGACATCAAATAGACAACTCCGTGATGTATGTATGATATTATCACGAACTGCTACTGTGAGGAGACGAAGGAGAATTCGTGATGGAACAGTCTTTATTAATCCACAAAAGACACTCAGGAAGGAACACACACGTAGCACAGGGGAGTTGACGTTTAACACAGGACACCGAAACCAGGAAAAGACACACTTTATATACTGAACTAGACTAGGGACTCAACAAGAAACACCTGGATGTCAATGAACAATCAAAACACTGAAACTGGGTCATGGGGAGCACATGGGGAGCAAAACACAAGACACAGAACACAGGGGCAGTCCAAGGGCGTGACATTAACTCCCTCTCCCGGAAGGCGCATCCACACACCTCATAACATCCAACGGGGAGGGGGGGGTGCTCTAGAGGCCTCTAGGGACAGGCTTAAAACAGGACTGACGGCCTCCAGAGCGATACCCGTTCCGGGACCCATGGCGAATCAGGCAGTTCAGGGAGCCATGGCGGAGCAGGCAGACTAGGGAGTCATGGCGGAGCAGGGAACTCTGGGGGCCATGGCGGAGCAGACAGTTCAGGAGGCCATGATGGAGCAGACAGCTCAGGAGGCCATGGCGGAACGGCCTCTGTGGCCTTGGCCTCGGCACTCAGCCCGGCCTCTACGGCCGGATCCCTATGGCCGGCAGGCTTGACAAAGGAGCGGCCGGCAGACGTGACAATGGAAGCGGCCAGCAGGTTTGACTGCTGAGCTGCCGGTGGGCTTGAGAGTGCAGCGGCCGGGCTTGACGGTGGAGCTGCCAGTGGGCTTGATGTTGGAGTGGCTGGCGGGCTTGATGACGGAGCGGCCGGTGGGCTTGACGGAGGAGCAGCCGGCGAGCATGATGACGGACTAGTTCTGAATTGGGGCAGGACGCTCTCCAGACACCGGAGGATACCTTCCCTCCAACTCAGTCCAGTGGTGTCTGGGAGGTCCACAGGGAGATAGTAATTGGCGCCGATCCAAAACAATGAATTCAGCGTGGCATCATCCTACATTGTCATTCCCGGGCGAATTCCACAAAGGGAAGATCCTTACGGGCTAGGGCGGCGAATCTTGCGGCAGTTTCCATCACTGTTTGCAGGTCCGGTGTTCTGTCACAAACTGCTACTGTAAGGAGATGAAGGAGCATGGAGACAGAAGAGAATTCGTTACGGAACAGTCTTTATTAATCCACAAAAGACACTCAGGAAGGAACACACACGTAGCACAGGGGAGTTGATGTTTAACACTGGACACCGAAACCAGGAACAGACACACTTTATATACCTGGGATATATTATACAAAATACAAAATACAAGACGAAAACAAAAGACAGAACACAGGGGCAGTCCAAGGGCATGACAGCTATCAGAGATACTATGTTTTTATTTTAGGGGTCATTTTTTGTTTGGGTATATTCATACATTTGTAATATTCATTAAAATCATTCATTTTGACATGGGGAATAAGCCGGTTGCTTCATGACCAGTTTAAAAGTTCTGTGTGACTGCCACTAGGCAGAGAAATGCAACAATTGTATCCAAATGTCAGAGACAGAAAAAGGCGGCTTTACGATACAGTGTGACCCGGTTTCGATACGATTCAACACAATACGATTGAATGCAACATGATGCAATAGAAAAAAATATATGATGCTATGCAATCCAATATGGTACAGATAGTTCGCTTTTATTTCTTTGGTTCATTGTAATTATTTGGTGGAAGATGTAGCTCTACCTCTGCCAGTGGTGATGAGAGAACGCGCTTGAGAAAGCGTTTAGAAAGGAGAAATCAATCTATACATAAAATATTTGTCACACAATAATGGCCACTTTCTACATAATAAAAGTATAGTGCATCTGTTAATAATTATATATAAATAAATCAGTTTTTATCAATGCAAATATGTTAGAAACCATGCATCATGATACAAATGCCAACTTGTATCTGATGCACACTTTTTTAAATTGATGCATTGCTTCGTTAATTTTTATGCCGATGCACTGATGTGAATCGGTGAATCTTACCATCCCTATATTTTAGTATTATTTTTGTATTTTTGGTTACACTTTAATGTACAGTGTCCTTGTTATAGTGTAATTATACATTTAAGTACTAAGTAATATTAATTAACAAATGTACTTACTATAAGGTTAGGGTTTGGTTTAGGTACAGTTGCAAGTAAATATGCATAATTTACTCTTATTACTACAGTAAGAACATATCAAGTGTAACAAGAACACTGTAAAATAAGGTGTTACCACATTTTCCTTGCCAAACTGAAAATAAAATGGTGGACACCATGCAGGAATTTGATTGGCTGTCTAATTTTGGTTGAGAACATCAATTGGAAGACAGTATAAGACTTACTGTCAATTTCAGTCCTTAGATTGCTCCAAAACAGAGCAATACAAATAAGAGACACATACAATAAGTATGTGCATTTGTGTAAATGTGCGTGTGTGTGTGTGTGTGTGTGTTGACAGCAAAGCAAGACATACATGCAGCCTATCTATAGAGTGCTTCAGACACCTCAGATACTGATAAACCTATGTTTTATATATTGCAAGAAAACATCCATTTACTGTATTACAGTAACACAAAACAGTTTTGCTAAATGCTTTCACATTATTATTATTATTATTATTATTATTATATTCTAGATTTTTAATCAAATAAATACAGACTTGGTTAGAATAAGGGACTTTTTTTAATAGATTAAAAACATCTCACCCACCCCAAACCTTTGAATAACATCAAAAAGTTATGTGTCTAATAGACAACTAAATGTAGACAACTAAAATCACACATTTTGAACAACTAATTATTTCAAGTAAAATCAGATTTTGTCACTGAAGCCTAGTGGTTACCACACGTTCAATAGATGCCAACAAGTGGGTGATGAGAGTTTGAATCTGATCATTTCCTGTCTAGACTCTGTTATACTATCAATAAAAGTGGCAAAAAGGCCAAAGGAAAAATGTTGACAGTTCAAAGTGCTCAGCAAGAGGACAAGCACTGCAGTACATAGTGACATCTACTGGCAACAGCACTGACATCTAAATCTCCAGAACTTTCTAACTCATCACCACTTGGTTTGAAGACCTATTCCTGTGAGGATAAGCATAAGCAAGTATTCTTAAGTCCAGACAGTAAAGCAAAAACTTGAATCCCAATAGGGAGAGAGGCAAACCTAAGCACAACTTTCCCTCACAAACAGTGCCCAAAAAGCCAAGCCCAGACCTTTCTGCCTCTCCCTTTGACACTCTCAAGTGTCTCACAATCTGCAGAGGGCACATCGGTCTCAGCGCTGCTGAAAGGCAAATACAGTCCCTAACACAGAGTGCATTAGGATTGTTTAATCAATGGGTTTTCAGGGAGTGCCCTTTTATGCTCCGTCGGTGACGAGAGGCCCTTGCTAATTGTCAGCTCATTGTCTCTCGCTATGCCGAACAAGGGAAGCTCTGTGAGCTGGAGAGGGAGCGAAGAGAGGAGCGAGAGAGAAGCTGTGTTTATCTTCCAGGCGTTTCTTTCATTTCCCGTACGTCTGTGCTGTCTTTGTGTGTGTGAACTGGCACTATTATCTGTTAGCACGATAAGTCTCCAAGCCTGGAGGGCTACAGTTGTGGCAGGGTTGTATTGTTGTTTTCCACCTGCTCCGACCGTCCCTCCCTTCATTCACAGAGAGAGTAATCCCATCATGACAAGACACACACACACACAAAAACATACAACTTTGGCTCTATTCAAGGGCAAAGTACCTTTTATCCACCCGTTTGCTAATTGAAGTGGTATGTGTCATTTAAAAGCAATGTTGGGTTTCAAGGCGGTGTCTTTGTACTCAGATAGTGAAGGTTAGGCATCTATTCTACCACATTGTTGTGACTGGTTGTCAGCTGGATCATTGCTACACAAGCTAGGCAGTTGTTAGCAAAAGGCTCGTCATATTTTGAGTTTCTTTTGTTAAATGAAAGTGCAACACTTTTAGAGGCTTTGAAAAGAGCTTGGGAAAATGAAAACTCTCATGAAAGTGATGCTTGTGGGTTAGGTTACTGTATTTGCTGTGAAAACTCAACATGTAAATTTTGTTTAATATTAAAAACCAGTGCAAAGGATTTTGTGCCGAGAGACTATTACGTAACACCTATTACTTCTGAGAGAAATTTATGTTGACACCAGTAGAGGTGTCCAATGTCTTGCCAGGCTTGTGCATTATTCAGATTTGAATTAAGAACTGGAATTGATTTTGACAATTAAGGTAGCAAACATGGAAAACAGATGAAATTCTGATTAGAATTTAAGAAAGAAATAAAGAAGAAAAAAACAATAAAGGTCTGCTATTCAAATATTCTCCTTGGTAAACAAAATGTACACAAAATGTTGAGGATCAGGCGATACATGTTTAATTTGGTTTAAATCTATCTATCCATCCATCCATCTATACATACATACATACATATATAATAAATAATAAAATAAAATAATTGTAATTAAATATATATATTAAAATCTATTTTTATTCTCTTTGGTACTATTTCACACTAATCACTCTCGTTGCATCGCTAGTCATTCTTTTAAAAACTGATCTCATGCTTTCATTGCAACTATAATGTTTTCAGTCAACATTGTTTCAAAACATAAGATTATTGTAATATACAGTGGGTACGGAAAGTATTCAGACCCTCTTAAATTTTTCACTCTTTGTTATATTGCAGCCATTTGCTAAAATCATTTAAGTTAATTTTTTTTCCTCATTAATGTACACACAACACCCCATATTGACAGAAAAACACAGAATTGTTGACATTTTTGCAGATTTATTAAAAAAGAAAAACTGAAATATCACATGGTCCTAAGTATTCAGACCCTTTGCTCAGTATTTAGTAGAAGCACCCTTTTGATCTAATACAGCCATGAGTCTTTTTGGGAAAGAGGCAACAAGTTTTTCACACCTGGATTTGGAGATCCTCTGCCATTCCTCCTTGCAGAGCCTCTCCAGTTCCATGTGATTTAATCATCAAAACACAACATTGTGATCTTCTTTCAATGTAGTACTTTTAACAATCAGTTCATTCAAGAGCAAACAATGCAAGATACATGTTTCAAATAACCTTTTTTGATCAAATAATTACAGAAATGGGCAACACTTACATTACATAAATTGCATAACTCACATAAAATCCATAATTTTTGTAAAAGTATTTATCCAGGTTATAAAAAGGTGTGATGAAGGCATGACATGGCTATAAGGTTTTGTGCTAGAACTGTCAATGCAGTAAATATCCTCACTGCTATATGACTGAATCTATACTGCAACTGAACTTTTCAGGTGAAAGGTGAGGTATAGTGCAGTCTCTACCATGGTATATGTCTCTACATACAGGACCACATGGCATAATGTAATGTAAAATGCTGTATTTGATGCCATCTGTCTCCCTTCTTCTGATACATTTCTTATCAATCTCTGATCAGTTCCTCTCCCTTGTGTCCTGCTGTATGTTCACAAATTGCAAAACACACAGTTTTACCAATTTTAGGTGATTTTGTCAGGTTTTGCTCACTTCTGGCTTTCAGTTTGTCTCCAAAATATGGTACACACACACACACACACACACACACACTATTCTTATCATTATGGTATTCCATAGGACTAGGAGTAATGGTTTTATACTGTACCAACAGTATATTCTGTCCTCCTACACTAACCCTACTCGATTTTGTCAGGTTTTGCTCACTTCTGGCTTTCAGTTTGTCTCCAAAATATGGTACACACACACACACACACACACACACACACACACACACACTATTCTTATCATTATGGTATTCCATAGGACTAGGAGTAATGGTTTTATACTGTACCAACAGTATATTCTGTCCTCCTACACTAACCCTACTCCTAACCTACCCTTACAAAAATTACTGTTTTCCTCATAAGGATTGTGACCTTCATATAACAAAATGAAGAAAAGAAAAAACTAATCTGTTAATACCTAATAATTAAAAAAACAGTGTTACATATAAGTGGTAAATTTATTGAAGGGCAACCAATTTTTACATTTTGACCAACCACTCTACCTTGATATTTTAATGGCACAAGAAGCACCTCAGAAGTGTTTGGCATGACAGAGAGACTCTGGCAGAGATTCTGGATGAACAGCTGTCTGTCTTCATCTCAGCACTGTTTCAGCCGAGCATGTTTTGACATATTAAACCCTCAGCACTCCTACTGTTTACTGAGACCACCCAGACAGACCAGCTCTACTCTGTGTTGATTGTGAGAATAAAACAGTTTGTTCATGCTATTCAAAAAGTAAGATAAGCGTTTTTAAATTTGCGTACATTATCTTCAGAAAGCATTGTTTGAATCTCTGGACATCCAATGTGAATTATATTTATTATGTTTACACATTTGTAGTTCACCATGAATAATGCTTTCAGTAATTAAATTAACTATATTTTTGCCTACTCGTAATGCCACATGACCCATATCAAGTCAAAAAAATGCCAAACTAGATTTTATTAGAATGAGAACTTACACATTGCATATGTCTGTAAATTGTTTTTGCTATTACTTTTCATGATTAGATGCATATGTTAGTGTAATGGTTCATATAGAAAGAAGGAATGCATTAAGTGCATGAAGTACATTTTAGTGACAATAAAAAAAAATAAAGGGAAAATAAAACGAGTAAAATTATTAATTTCACTTTCATTTGATTATCGCTAGACTAGCTGTGGGAGTCATAATGTGACTATATAAAATTACATTTGTATGGCACCATAGTTTATCAACATAACTAATTGACTCCAATTCCAGTTGTGCAGTTCTGTTTAAGCATGGTGAGCTCTAACTCGTCCCACAGAGCTCCAGAATCAATATATAGCCACTATAACCCCCCTTACCCTCATGCAGACTAAATAAAAGCACACAGCCACTCAAAAACATAGGATCACATTCAAATCAACTAGTGCTTTTATAAACCAAGATGAAAAAGACTGAAATAAATGTGTTTATATTAATGTATCAATGAACAAACAAACTCTTTTGACGTCTGCAGATGAAAGAGATTAAGGCATTTTATGTGTCTAATTACATATAATCTGCTAAGAGGCTTCAGATTTACTGTCCAATAGGGCTCTAAAATCTGGCCTCAAGTCAAGAGCTGTCAGCTGCCACCATAGACAGATTAAACAAACCCTCAGCCACTCAACAATACAGATCTCAGGATGTTGATCCACGGTAGAAGATATGCCATAGTGCTACTAGGAATCTTATACATGACATATTTTACATTTATAATACAGAATTAATAATGGATAGAATGGGGGTCTTTGACAGAAACATTTATATTTAATTAAAAAAAATTCAAGCTGCAGCATGTGCTACAGAATTTATTCTGTCCTGAATTATCATTTCAAGCTTATAAGCATACAGCATATAGCATACAGTATAATGCAGTATATTGCTAAAATGGAAATTAATAAACAATCCATCAGGCCTGTGTTCCCCATTGTAAACCTAAGTACAGTAGATTGCAGAAACCGCTGTTCATAATAATCTACTGTACTTAAACTTCTGGGAAATGCAGCCCAGGACAGCTGGAATGATACGCTTAGCACACTCTTACTGTATATCAATTGGACACATTGATATGAATAACTATGAACTAAAAATTTAATCTATTGATGATGATGATGATGATGAAATCTTGCCATTTAGTTTTTCCCACTTTTTGATTCCCACCTGATAATGCATCCACTTTTTATTTTCCAGAGGAAAATAGCGGTAAATCTTTTACTATTGAGCAACACAACTAAAAGTCTTGCTCACTAATATGTGTTTGGTTATGTGTGAGAATACCTCAGATGAACTCATCCCATTAGGTTTTAGGTTGGGACCATTTGGGTTTTACGGATTTACAAGCATTGATCCTTTTAATAGCATAGATAATTGCATTTCCGTACAATCATCCCTTTTTAGTCTGTCTGTACGTATCCAAGTTGAGACCTTGGATTTACGCAAAACCTTTGTGGAGTTTCAGTGATAGCATTTTGCTACACACAGCATGGGAGGTCTGCTTAAAATGAGAGAATATATACCCTATTAATGTTTCTGATTAGCTCTTTTTTAGGATTTGGCTTGTAGTTTTTACAGTCTTGCTCCACTAGATTAAAACTCTTAATAGGGATCATCAGGAGACTTCTTTAGGAATTATACCAAGACCCTCAAAATCTGTTTTCCGACAGAGACTACATTTGAAACATGTCCAAGTGAACTTGCTGGAAGACTATCCTTTGAAAGTTGATCACATTTAACATTAGTTTAGATCAGATTAGCTACTTTTTTAAGTACTTTTTCTTATGTATGCATGGATGTACAGTAAATTTACATGAGGAGGCAAAAAAAATTGTTCTCGATGACAAACATTTTAAACCTTAAGATAAACTGTTATGATTTTTTTAAACATGCAAAATTTACATTGTTTTCACTAATATATCATACATCTATAGATAAAACATGACTATAAGAAAAAAAGAAAGAAAGAAAACAAAAGTTGACTTATTTTTAACAATTTAGTCATTTTTATATACATTTATGATGTACAAATGTAGTTTTGTTTAGCCTGCAAGTGGTCTCGGTTCAAATCCCAAATTAATAAATACGTTTTCTTTAATAAACCATGCAAAATTGTTACTGAAATTTAGAGACAGTGGTCACAATGCATTTTCATTGTAAAAGAGCCACTTAGACATTTTGTGTTCTGGGGGGAAAAGTAAAGTTTTGAGATATAAAGGTGATGACAAAAATTTTGATCAGCAAATTTGCGCAACCTGAATGAAATGACCAAGTTTAGATGTGAAAGTGTGATTTCTGACTTTTGTTGCCTACAAATATTGTGTAACCCAGTTATTAAAGATACAAGTAATTTTTTTATAGAAAATTATATTCAAAATCCACAAGTTAAAAAATCTGAGAGGGCTCATTTTGCTCATTGTGAACATGGGTCTGAATAATGTTATCTGTGCAGAGCAACAGCAGTTAATGGCAGACAGCAAGTCCATATGCAATAGTCTTAAGGTAATCTAGGGTTTTAAAGATTTATCCCTGGTTCGATCAGCTCATCTGTTTGTTTGTCTGCATTGTATCTATATGAGAAGGCAGATTAGCAAGAATTGTACTTGAGATCTGTTAATAGTACTAATTCTGGCAGCCAAAGTACACCGAAAAAAAAAAGTACCATTTACCCCGAATAAGAATGTCAGCGGAAAGTTACTGCCTGGTGGGCGAAGTGGAATAAAATAAGATTTTAAATCTGAATGCTAGTGATTGGAGAATTAGGAGTTTTTCCATCACAATATGGTGAATTTGTACTGTTAATTCAATTCAAGTTCCTAGGACTGGAAAAATGGTTTTGGATTAAAGAAGTTATGTGTTTGTTGTGATCTTGCATGCTAAACGTAGGGGCTTTTAATTCAGTGTGCCAGTGAGCTCATAGTGCCATTTCCTTTGAATGAATGTTTCTTTGAGGTTTCCAGATCTTTATCTCTATCCACCTCACTAGCTATTGATACTTCACATGTTGGAATCCAACAAAAGCACACAAAACTATAAGGCAGTGTTGTTTAGTAGCTAACTAAACGTAGCGACAGTCTAACTTTCCCATTATGCTTAGCAAGTCCCTAATTTTGGTTATGATGTATTTATTCTATCAGCACAGTTTTTTACGCAGTTAAATAAATTATAGTATTTGCTGGTTGTATTTGTTGCATTTAGCGTACATAGTAAAACTTGGGAAGCTATAGTTTTTAAGTAGCTTAATCAATGCTGGTGGAGCCTGACTGATATAATGTTTATCACTTTAGTCTGATTCTAAATCAGTTTAGTAATGTTATAAGGTTTCTTTCTAAATGTTGAGTTTCCGTTGTTTTTCAGTTTTTTTGGCTGTGCTTATTAAAGCGAGGGGTCAAGGTTTGGCTGGTTAGCACAGGACTTGTTAGACTTTTTAATGTAGGGGTGTCCAATAGTGTTTCTGGTGCACATCTAAACCAGCTAATGAAGGTCTTCAGGATCACTAGAAACTTCCAGGCAGGTGTGTTGAAGATAAACTCTGCAGGATGGTGTCCCTTCAAGTCAAGTCACCTTTATTAATACAGTACTTTATACAATACAGATGGTTTTAAAAGCTCTAACAAAACAATAGTGTCATTATTCAGTCCAAGACAGTTCGGTGTTGATTCAATTCAATTCCATAACTGTGTATGAAATCAATCATGAAACTAAGTTCAGTTTAGCTATAAGGAGTTCTACAGAAGTCAATAGTGTCATTATTCAGCTTCAGTCAGTTCGATGTTGATTAAATTCATTTGTTGATGTTGCAAAATTTGTCAATTATAAAACAAATTCAATTCAGCTATAAAGCATCTCTACAGAAGACAATTTGTTCTCATCTGATAGTGTCAGTCCAGTCAAAAATGATAATATTTCTGAATATTTAGTGTAAAACTAAACCCTAATTAAACCCTAATTAAACAAGTACGGAGACGTTATGTCAAGGAACCAAAACTCCATCAGGTGATAGAAATGGAGGGGGGAAAAAAACCTTGGGGGAAACCAGGCTCAGTCAGGTGACCAGTTCTTCTCTGGTCTAAATTACTGAACATGGTGTAATTTATGATTCCAGGCTGCATCTCAAGTCAGATTTGTTTCATACATCTCCTGCGTACCTAACTAGTCTTCTACCATGCTACAATCCATCACGCTCCCTAAGGTCACAAAACTCTGGACTTTTGGTAGTGCCTAGGATAGCAAAGTCCACTAAAGGAGGTAGAGCTTTTTCACATTTGGCTCCCAAACTCTGGAATAGCCTTCCTGATAATGTTCGGGGTTCAGACACACTCTCTCTGTTTAAATCTAGATTAAAGACACATCTCTTTGGCCAAGCATTCATCTCATAATCTTGTACTGCAGTTATATCTGATCAAATGCACATTATTATTCTTTAGTTTGGGTTAAACAAATCAATTTTGCTTGGTTGGAACAGCAGCTATGCTAATTATGTCTCTATTTGTATTTGTAATGTCTCGGTTACTTGTGTAACCCTCGTTCCCTGAAGGAGGGAACGGAGACGTTACGTCAGTTGTGACTGATGAATTTGGGATCTCGTCCGAGAGCCCAATCACCTTCGAGTGTAAACTAAACAAGCCAATGACAGTTGGCGTACCCCGCAGCGCGGGTATGAAAGGAGAGCGCGTGCAAACGCACATCAGTTTTTCGCTGAGGAGCCGAGACTACACGCCCCGGCCGTACAGCGGTGACACAGCAAATGTGGCGACGGAACGTAATGTCTCCGTTCCCTCCTTCAGGGAACGAGGGTTACACAAGTAACCAAGACGTTCCCTTTCAGTCAGTCACGTTCGACATTACATCAGTCGTGATTTGGGATCTGTATGGAAAACGCCACTATTGCTGACCCCCTCCAGTGCCCTGCGGAAGCCGGCAAGTCCCCCCAAACCAGCTGGGGCGGAAGATAGGACAGCGCCTAGGCAGAGGTGTCCGCCACTGCTGTTCCATACAGTGGTACATTGGATAACACTGGGAAAGCGTACCCAGTTGGGAGCGCTATGGAAGCCACATCCTGCGCATAGGAGGGGGAATACATGTGGAATACACATATGGACTGGCCCAGGGCAGTGCTACATATGGAAGTCCCTGCGGTAGACTCAACCCGCCTGGGGTGAGACGACTACACAACAGAGATGGCAGAGAACGACTGCCAGGGAAAGACACAGGCTTACTGTGAGGGGAGCCGTACCGTGGAAGAGTACACATGTGGGATCGCCCGAAGGGGGAATCACTACACACGGGCACCTAGCCCAGCACAAGGGCTGACCTTGGGCATGTACACGAGTGCTGAGACTGGCGTCTGGCGCTCCGCCACGCCTAACCACCGAGGGTGCGGGAGGAACTCCAACAGTGTTCGCCATGGGGAACTGAACTGAGAAGCAGAAAAGCGCACGTATCCGGTCCTTAGAGGGGAAAGGCGCAGCAAGAGTGATCGACACTGAGCGGGTCTGGTGTTACTGCCTACCTGAGGCGAGTACACAAGAGGACACAGGTTACACAAGTAACCAAGACGTTCCCTTTCAGTCAGTCACGTTCGACATTACATCAGTCGTGATTTGGGATCTGTATGGAAAACGCCACTATTGCTGACCCCCTCCAGTGCCCTGCGGAAGCCGGCAAGTCCCCCCAAACCAGCTGGGGCGGAAGATAGGACAGCGCCTAGGCAGAGGTGTCCGCCACTGCTGTTCCATACAGTGGTACATTGGATAACACTGGGAAAGCGTACCCAGTTGGGAGCGCTATGGAAGCCACATCCTGCGCATAGGAGGGGGAATACATGTGGAATACACATATGGACTGGCCCAGGGCAGTGCTACATATGGAAGTCCCTGCGGTAGACTCAACCCGCCTGGGGTGAGACGACTACACAACAGAGATGGCAGAGAACGACTGCCAGGGAAAGACACAGGCTTACTGTGAGGGGAGCCGTACCGTGGAAGAGTACACATGTGGGATCGCCCGAAGGGGGAATCACTACACACGGGCACCTAGCCCAGCACAAGGGCTGACCTTGGGCATGTACACGAGTGCTGAGACTGGCGTCTGGCGCTCCGCCACGCCTAACCACCGAGGGTGCGGGAGGAACTCCAACAGTGTTCGCCATGGGGAACTGAACTGAGAAGCAGAAAAGCGCACGTATCCGGTCCTTAGAGGGGAAAGGCGCAGCAAGAGTGATCGACACTGAGCGGGTCTGGTGTTACTGCCTACCTGAGGCGAGTACACAAGAGGACACAGGCTCTACAAGGAGATTATAGAATCTCGCAAACGTGTTAGGCGTCACCCAGCTGGCAGCTCTACAGATGTCTGCTATCGAGGCGCCCCGCGCCAATGCCCAAGAAGATGCCACTCCTCTCGTAGAGTGAGCTCTCACTCCGAGGGGGCACGGTAACCGTTGGACCTGGTAAGCTAGGACTATAGCCTCCATTAACCAGTGGGCAAGTCTTTGTTTGGAGACAGCCTTTCCCTTCTGCTGTCTGGTAGACGGGGCTCTAGCTGACGTGATGGTGTTTACTACCGCTGGAGGTAGCCCACCTAGAACCTCCGCGTCCCGTCCAGGGACCACAAGTAATCTCTCACAAGTAATCTCTCACAAGGAAGCTCCCCACAAGTCTGGACGCGAGTGCCAGAGGGTGCCCCCTCTCTGCGAAAGGAGATCCCTCCTCAGAGGAATTTGCCAAGGAGGGGCTGTCGCGAGGATCAGTTCGGGTGAGCCAAGTCCCACTGGGCGAGAGTGGCACGACCAAAAGGACCTGCTCCTCGTCC
>NW_015505521.1:229401-230450 GCF_001515645.1 Sinocyclocheilus grahami | reverse complement strand
GCCATGCCCATCTCGGGACCCGGTCGTGAAGCCAATGCTGAAGCGGTCTCATATGAAGCAACCCAAGTGGCATGACAGCGGCTGTGGATGCCATATGCCCCAGGAGCCTGTGAAACTGTTTCAGTGGAACCGCCGTCTTGTGCTGGAAGGACCCCAGGCAGTTCAGCATCGACTGTGCATGCTCTACTGAGAGACGTGCTGAGAGGTTGACCGAGTCCAGCTCCATGCCGAGAAAAGAGATCCTCTGCACCGGGGAGCGTTTGCTCTTTTCACAGTCGACCCTGAGGTCGATCGCTGCAAACCAATCAAAAGGACGGACGCATTGAAAGATGCGTTTCTGCGTCAACATCCTGAACGGGAGCTTGTGAAGGGCCCGGTTCAGCACGCGCAGGTCCAGGATTGGTCGTAACCCACCGCCTTTCTTGGTTACGATGAAGTATGGGCTGTAAAAACCTGACCTCATCTCGGCTGGAGGGACCGGCTGTATCGCATCCTTCGCCAGCAGGACCGCGATCTCTGCACGCAAGACAGGAGCATCCCTGTCCAGCACAGAGGAGAACCGAATGCCCCTGAACTTGGGAGGGCGCCGGGCGAATTGAATCGCATAGCTGAGTCTGATGGTTCAAATGAGCCAGCGAGACGGCCTGGGGAGCTCTAACCAGGCCCCCAGCGACCGAACAAAGGGGACTAGGGAAACCACCGACATACCCGCAGTGGGGCAGCGCAGTGGAACACAGGGACACAACCCGGGAGGCCGTGCGTCCCAGGGTGGGGTCTGAGTGCGCAGAGCGCCACTTACCTGGCTCCACGGCTGGGCAGGGGGCTCGTGAGGAGGCATAGCGTCCTTGAACCGAACCCTGCTGCCCATTGGTGAAGGGAGAGGGGGATGGCCATGTGGAGACTGGGTCTCGCGCACTGCCATCCTCGCCCTCTTGGAACCCGGAGAAAAAGGAACCCGCTCTTCTGTTGAGGTTTTGGGCACCACTGGCTGGGTAGCCAGCAGCGGAACAGAAAAACCCAGGAACAAAGGTTTCTCCACCCGGCCCTCC
>NW_015505521.1:227086-228879 GCF_001515645.1 Sinocyclocheilus grahami | reverse complement strand
GAACCGAATGCCCCTGAACTTGGGAGGGCGCCGGGCGAATTGAATCGCATAGCTGAGTCTGATGGTTCAAATGAGCCAGCGAGACGGCCTGGGGAGCGCTAACCAGGCCCCCAGCGACCGAACAAAGGGGACTAGGGAAACCACCGACATACCCGCAGTGGGGCAGCGCAGTGGAACACAGGGACACAACCCGGGAGGCCGTGCGTCCCAGGGTGGGGTCTGAGTGCGCAGAGCGCCACTTACCTGGCTCCACGGCTGGGCAGGGGGCTCGTGAGGAGGCATAGCATCCTTGAACCGAACCCTGCTGCCCATTGGTGAAGGGAGAGGGGGATGGCCATGTGGAGACTGGGTCTCGCGCACTGCCATCCTCGCCCTCTTGAAACCCGGAGAAAAAGGAAACTGCTCTTCTGCTGAGTTTTTGGGCCCCACTGGCTGGGTAGCCAGTGGCGGAACAGAAAAAAACAGGAACAAAGGTTTCTCCACCCGGCCCTCCGCCAGGGGAAGGAGTGGTGCGGTCACCACCTCCTGAAGAGCCAGATCCAAGAACTCCGGGTCGCCCATCACAGGGACGCCGCACGCCCTGGCGCTTCACGGGCTTGGCAGGGACAGAGACGGGCTGCACCGCTTTCCTGCTGCCAGCTCCACACTCTGGCCGTTGTGAAGGCTGCTGCTGTGGCCGAGCTGGAGCGGAGGTGGAGGCTGCAGGAGGACGCCCTCTGCGATGAGCAGACAGAGGGGCTGCAGCCGGCGGTGGGGTGGAGACAGCAGCCAATCGCCGGGGCAGGATGTGTCGAGACACCTCCGTCTGCTTCTGTGTGGCGGAGAACTGTTGGGCAGAGCCCTCCCCCGCGTCGCCGAATAGGCCGGCCTGGGAGATCGGGGAGTCCAGGAAGCGATGCTTGTCTACCTCCCTCACATCCGCCAAGGTCAGCCATAGGTGGCGCTGCTGGACCACCATTGTGGACATCGTCTGACCCAGGGCCCGCGCCGTGACTTTCGTCGCTAAGTGCGAGGTCCGTCGCCGTGCGCATTTCCTGCAGCACACCTGGGTCAGCACCACCCTCGTGCAACTGCTTACCGGCCTGCGCCCCCAGGTACCAATCATCCAGCTTCGAGCGTTCGGGAGAAGGAGGAGGCCTCCAGTGCAGCCCGACACTCTCGCCGGCCCGGGAAAGCATAGCGGTCAGCTCTGGAACTGACTCGGGCAATGCCACTCTTCCTGATGTAGGCAGCGCAGCCGAATCCTTATCTCCAGAGCCTAGCTCCCCCTCCGATGCAGCGATCGTCATCCGCCTGTGCTCCGCACAAGATGCTGGACCCCGCCCTGTTCGGGAACACCAGGTGGTGCGATATGCTAGAGGAATGAGAGGCCCGTGGAGACATACTCGACGGGGAAGCTCTCACCGTGATCCTCAGGTCTCCCTGACCATGAACCGAAGCAGCCCTCCGAGAACCGGAGGAGCTAGAGCGGGGCATGGCAAGGGGGATACCCCCCCCCGTTTAATGAGGAGGTATCTAGACCGCAACATTGCGATGGTCATGTTCCCGCACTGAGAACATGACTCATCCCTGAGCGCTGCTTCAGCGTGCTGTAAGCCCAGGCACGAGACACAGCGATCATGACCATCAGATGAAGCCAGGAAGCGACCACATCCAGAAACGCACGAGCCGGAAACCATCTTTAAAAAGATGCCCGTCGCTCGTGGAGATCTTTTAGATATTTGCTCTTTTAGGAAAAAAAGGAAACACTCTTTTAGAGAGAGCGCTGAAGCGCCCAGGGGAGGTCGCGGCGA
>NW_015505521.1:214884-226064 GCF_001515645.1 Sinocyclocheilus grahami | reverse complement strand
CTGCTTCAGCGTGCTGTAAGCCCAGGCACGAGACACAGCGATCATGACCATCAGATGAAGCCAGGAAGCGACCACATCCAGAAACGCACGAGCCGGAAACCATCTTTAAAAAGATGCCCGTCGCTCGTGGAGATCTTTTAGATATTTGCTCTTTTAGGAAAAAAAGGAAACACTCTTTTAGAGAGAGCGCTGAAGCGCCCAGGGGAGGTCGCGGCGAGACCGCAGAATGGCAGCTGCAGCACACCGAAGATGAGCAGCACTGAATGGCAACCCCTGCTGATGTGCCGTAACACCAACGCTAGGCTGTTTCTTTGCAGACACTCGTAGAGATTCGTCCTAGCAGAAGGCTCGGCTCCAAAGCGAAAAGCTGATGTGCGTTTGCATGCGCTCTCCTTTTATACCCACGCTGCGGAGCGGGGTGCGCGTGGCGAAACACGCACGCCATCTGTCATTGGCTTGTTTAGTTTACACTCGAAGGTGATTGGGCTCTCGGGCGAGATCCCAAATTCGTCAGTCACGGCTGACGTAACGTCGAACGTGACTGACTGAACGGAAACTAGGATTTACACAAGCTTCAGTCTGGATCCAGAACACCTGAGAAGAGATGATGCCAACCCCTCAGAGGACCTCAGATGATGCCAACCCTGAAACAACATACAGAACTACCACATTTTGCTATAAGTTTGATTGCATCATATAATAATTCCTATTAATAGTGTTCATCGTCTGTTTTATTACATCTTTAATTGATTTTTCCATACATTTCTGCCATATGTACATTAATTGACAGTCACCACTGATAAGCTACTACTAAATATTGTAGAAACTTAATTTGCTGTAAAGTTGCTTTGCAATGATTTGTATCGTGACAAGCGCTGTACAAATAAACTTGACTTGACTTCTGCTTAAAGATTTGAAAACGTCACACTGGCAGGAGCAGGACTGGACATCTCTGAAATGTTCATAGCTCACAAACATACTGTGTATATAGTTTTTAAGAAAACTGACACAGGCTGATGGTTCTTTTACATTTAATCTGCAACCAAAAAACATATGTTTGTGGCTTTCTGTCACAGACTTATTCTTGTATTATCAAGAGATACTCGACTTTAAGTAAAGGTAGCTCTATTTATTACATTTATTATTTATTACTACACCTTTAATTTTTTGTTTAGTTAAATTTTTCCTTGTACAGCAGATAACACATGTAAAAATTGCCTCATCTTACACCACTCCTTCCGAGAATTATTGATGGTCACTCTTGGTGGTACACTGAGGGGTGATAAAGACATGGGAAATTATGGTAATCTTAGAATCTCCTTTTAGGCCAGAGTGTGTTTAAATTTAAGATTGGGGTGAGCTGTCAAATGTAAATGAGATGCAACCTGAGTGTCCTGCCATAGATCCAGTGAAGTGGAAGATGAGGGTGTTTTCCCTTAGGTCCTCCTGCCACTTCAAACAAGCTGTAATGCAGCAGATCAGTTATTTTTCACCTGAGCATGTCACGTTGCTACTGTGAGGGAGCGCGGGGCGAGGAACTCGGAGACGAGGAGTACATCAACAATAAGATTTTAATGACATCTAGGGAACCAGGAAAACACACGTAGCAGGAGTGGTAGCGCATACACAATGAGCATACAGACATTCAATACCGGACACCGAATGGACGTAGGAGACAGGCTTATAAAGGAGCACAAATGATAAGGCTAAATTAACTCGGCTGGAGACAAATCAACATAATCAGAACAGGAACAGGAAGAACCAAATAAGGGAAACACATGGGAAAACCAAGACATGGAACACGAAGGGGAGCAAAACACGGAACAGAGTCTGACATTACTCCCCCCTCCCGGAAGGCGTGTCCCGCGCCGTAACAATTCCACCGGGGGGGGGCGCCCTGGAGGCTGGTGCAGGACTGGGACACGGGGAATACCTCCAGGGCGGATCAGGCAGTCCAGGGTGCCACGGCGGCACAGGGAGCTCAGGGGCCATGGCGGAGCAGGGAGCTCGGGGCGCCATGGCGGAGCAGGCAGTTTGGGGCGCCATGGCGGAGCAGGGAGACTAGGAAGCCATGGCGAAGCAGGCAGCCTAGGAAGACATGGTGGAGCAGACAGTTCAGAAGGAGTAGGGAACTTGGGAGGCCATGGCGGAGCAGGGAGCCCGAGAGGCCGTAGCGGATCTGGATACTCAGGAGGTCATGGCGGGATGGCCTCCGTGGCCCTGGCCTCGCCCCTCGGCCCGGCCACTACAGCTGTGAACTCAGGACGACATGGCTGGACGGCCTCCGTGGCCTTGGCCTTGCCACTCGGCCCGGCCACTACGGACGGACCCATACTACCCCCCCCCCCAAAAAAAAATCCTTGGGGAGAATATCGTCTTTAGAGGTCCTCCGTAGGCCTAACTCGGGAACAGTGGCCCTCCGTGGGCTAAATGTTATGGGTGCCGGCCGCGGAACACGTAGGCAGATTAAAAGTATCTGAATTATCAGTAGAAATAAAAGCACACGCAAACTTCAGTGTCTTTCCACAGGCGCAGCTTGGTAGCATCTCTTTATTAACATTAACATCATAGTAATAGTATAATATCAATTATATCATCAATGCTCCACAATGTCCTTCTCAGGTAGACCATCCAGCTAAATTTCATATAATCACAAATCCTATTAATTTAATAAACACAGTTATGTACTCTTTTGTATTTGTTTACAACAGTAAAATCTTCAAATGTTCATTTCCATTTACTCTTGTTTTATCAAACACATCTTATCATAACTCCTTTATAATAATCAGCATGCAGCAAAAGACACATTTAAATCCATTTAATAAACACAGTGTAAATAAATACTCTTTGAGAGAAGCAGTCAATCAGCAGAAGTTAAAAGCAGCTCGTAAGTGTATTTATTTAGTCTCAGTGTTTAGCGCAGTTGTCGGTGCTAGGAAACGCTTGTTTTGTGTACTGTGTGGAGACTGCTGAAATCGCGTTTGGTCTCGTACTGTATCGCGTACCTTGTCAGTGTCGTGCGCTTTGCTTGGCCATTTGTTGTGATAAACAGGAAAGTGTGTCCAGCTCAATTCAATTTGAATTTTGTTAGACAAATATGAAAAGCTTAGTATACCGCGGCAGCAGTCGCAGTAGCCATCGTGCAATCCTAACAACCTGCGCACTTTGCCTATGTCTACTAATACACTACTTTCTTTTTCTATTGGTCTCTTGAATTGCCAGTCTCATGTAAACAAAGCAGATTTTATTACTTCTATTACAAGTCATTCAAGACTAAACCTCATGGCCCTGACAGAGACGTGGATCAAACCAGAGGACAATGCTACACCTGCAGCACTCTCCAATAATTTCTCTTTTTCCCACTCCCCCCGTCTGACTGGAAGAGGTGGAGGTACTGGTCTGCTTATCTCTAATGATTGAGCTGAACATAGGTGCAACACTCACTCTTCAAACCCTTATCTCTAATGATTAGAAATTTAATCCTTTACCATCTCTGAGTATCAACAGCTCCTTTGAATCACATTCAGCCACTATTACACACCCTCTTAAAATCCATTTTATAGTTGTGTATTGACCCCCAGGACCACTAGGTAACTTCGTGGAAGAATTAGATGTGCTGCTCTCAAACTTTCCTGAGGATGGTATTCAGGAAAACAGGCTAACAGGCTCGTATAACCCCACTTCTTAAAAAACCCACTCTTAACCCAACTCTTTTAGAGAACTACAGACCGGTTTCCCTTCTACCTTTCATTGCAAAAGTCTCAGCCTTTCTCACACAGAACAACCTCCCGGACAGCAACCAATCTGGCTTCAGAAGTGGACATTCGAGGGGCCATGGCGGAGCAGGGAGCTCGGGGCGCCATGGCGGAGCAGGCAGTTTGGGGCGCCATGGCGGAGCAGGGAGACTAGGAAGCCATGGCGAAGCAGGCAGCCTAGGAAGACATGGTGGAGCAGACAGTTCAGAAGGAGTAGGGAACTTGGGAGGCCATGGCGGAGCAGGGAGCCCGAGAGGCCGTAGCGGATCTGGATACTCAGGAGGTCATGGCGGGATGGCCTCCGTGGCCCTGGCCTCGCCCCTCGGCCCGGCCACTACAGCTGTGAACTCAGGACGACATGGCTGGACGGCCTCCGTGGCCTTGGCCTTGCCACTCGGCCCGGCCACTACGGACGGACCCATACTACCCCCCCCCCCAAAAAAAAATCCTTGGGGAGAATATCGTCTTTAGAGGTCCTCCGTAGGCCTAACTCGGGAACAGTGGCCCTCCGTGGGCTAAATGTTATGGGTGCCGGCCGCGGAACACGTAGGCAGATTAAAAGTATCTGAATTATCAGTAGAAATAAAAGCACACGCAAACTTCAGTGTCTTTCCACAGGCGCAGCTTGGTAGCATCTCTTTATTAACATTAACATCATAGTAATAGTATAATATCAATTATATCATCAATGCTCCACAATGTCCTTCTCAGGTAGACCATCCAGCTAAATTTCATATAATCACAAATCCTATTAATTTAATAAACACAGTTATGTACTCTTTTGTATTTGTTTACAACAGTAAAATCTTCAAATGTTCATTTCCATTTACTCTTGTTTTATCAAACACATCTTATCATAACTCCTTTATAATAATCAGCATGCAGCAAAAGACACATTTAAATCCATTTAATAAACACAGTGTAAATAAATACTCTTTGAGAGAAGCAGTCAATCAGCAGAAGTTAAAAGCAGCTCGTAAGTGTATTTATTTAGTCTCAGTGTTTAGCGCAGTTGTCGGTGCTAGGAAACGCTTGTTTTGTGTACTGTGTGGAGACTGCTGAAATCGCGTTTGGTCTCGTACTGTATCGCGTACCTTGTCAGTGTCGTGCGCTTTGCTTGGCCATTTGTTGTGATAAACAGGAAAGTGTGTCCAGCTCAATTCAATTTGAATTTTGTTAGACAAATATGAAAAGCTTAGTATACCGCGGCAGCAGTCGCAGTAGCCATCGTGCAATCCTAACAACCTGCGCACTTTGCCTATGTCTACTAATACACTACTTTCTTTTTCTATTGGTCTCTTGAATTGCCAGTCTCATGTAAACAAAGCAGATTTTATTACTTCTATTACAAGTCATTCAAGACTAAACCTCATGGCCCTGACAGAGACGTGGATCAAACCAGAGGACAATGCTACACCTGCAGCACTCTCCAATAATTTCTCTTTTTCCCACTCCCCCCGTCTGACTGGAAGAGGTGGAGGTACTGGTCTGCTTATCTCTAATGATTGAGCTGAACATAGGTGCAACACTCACTCTTCAAACCCTTATCTCTAATGATTAGAAATTTAATCCTTTACCATCTCTGAGTATCAACAGCTCCTTTGAATCACATTCAGCCACTATTACACACCCTCTTAAAATCCATTTTATAGTTGTGTATTGACCCCCAGGACCACTAGGTAACTTCGTGGAAGAATTAGATGTGCTGCTCTCAAACTTTCCTGAGGATGGTATTCAGGAAAACAGGCTAACAGGCTCGTATAACCCCACTTCTTAAAAAACCCACTCTTAACCCAACTCTTTTAGAGAACTACAGACCGGTTTCCCTTCTACCTTTCATTGCAAAAGTCTCAGCCTTTCTCACACAGAACAACCTCCCGGACAGCAACCAATCTGGCTTCAGAAGTGGACATTCGACCGAGACTGCCTTGCTTTCAGTTGTTGAAGCCCTAAGACTGGCAAGAGCGGCTTCCTGTAAATGTAAATGTAATAAACCCTTATGTCTTCTGTGTAAACACAGTTTCTGTATAACCATATGAAATGACACTGTACACCTCCTTCAAATCATCACACAGCAGTTACAATTGTATGATTTAAATTGTAACGGTTACACTTGACACAAATTATCAGTCACTCTCATAAATTATATACATTACTCTAAACAAATATACATTTATATTTCCTGAGTCGTTTTCTGGTTAATTATCACATACTGAAATAAATGTATTATTATTTACAGGAGAATCGATTGTAACATGCAACACAAACCAACTGTCATTTTACCTGTACTTTCATCTGGGCGACTCTATTAAATTAACCACCGTAAACAAGCTGGTCGCTTTCAAACACATAGGAAATGTGTACTCACATGTTTTTACATTAATTATAACTTATTTTCACTTTTTTGAGAACATACCTGAATTATCAGGAGAAACAAAAGCACACGCAAACTTCAGCGTCTTTCCACAGGCGCAGCGTGGTAGCGTCTGAGGTAAACGCAACTCGCATCACCATGGTAACCCACAGCGGCGTGCTTTCTCTGGTGGCCAGAGCTGTATTGATTCAAACTCAGTTTTAGTGGTGATAATTGATAGGTGACTGTGTGCACAAACTCTTCTTCACATCATAAATAAATAAATAAATATTAATAATAAAACAAACATTGCAATTGTGAATGCACAATGGTGTATCACATAAACTCTGGAACAGGAGCCCTCTTTGGGCTGAATTCGGGGCCTGGAGCCCATACTGGATCAAGTTCTGGGGCTGGAGCTGACACTGGAGTGAGCTCCAGGGCTGGAGACGACCACCTTCTCCTCCTTAGATTCACCTTTAGGTTTGGGGTGAAAGGCGTGGTCGGCGGGCTTGAGTGAGCCGCGAACGGCGGGCTTGTCTGAGGAACCGCCGGCGGACTTAACTTTGGAGCAGCCAGTGGAGGGGTTCCGGATCGGGATCGGAGGCTCTCCAGACACCGGATGACCGCCTCCTTCCAGTCGAGGTTGGTGGTGTCTTGGAGCTCCGTTGACTGATGGTAAGTGACTCCTAACCGGAACAGCATCACGAGGGTCTCCCCATCGAGGGAGCTGGCAAGAGCAAGCGGCATGAATGCCCTCGCGTAGGTGAGCAGGTCGTGGCTCGCCTGAGCCACAGCGATGAACATCACTCTTTCCTCCATTTTGGCGGGGAGAAATGAATAGGAAAAAGAAAGACTTTCAAAACAAAAAGCAAACACGGGAGAAGGGGTGCCGCTTACTTTCACGGTCCGGTATTCTGTCACGTTGCTACTGTGAGGGAGCGCGGAGCGAGGAAAGAGGAGACGAGGAGTACATCAACAATGAGATTTTAACAGAGGCTAAGTTACTGTCCGACCACGCCTATTTTTTCTGGGAACTTATGGCTTTATCTTCACTACATTTGAAAGACAAATATTGTACTTTCTTTGTATTGTATTGTTCACTCCACTACATTTATATCAAGGTCCTCGAAGTAGAAAGTCGTTACTATGTAGCAGCTTTGAAAGTCAGTGGGGGATTTTTTTCTTCTCTAAAACTTTCTTTTTTTCATACAGTTTATCAGTAATCACTCTTGGGGCTACATTAAATGATTTCCCAGCATTTTTTAAACACTGACCAGCTGCAAATGTGATATTTATTTACAACAATTCAATAATAAGAAGTTCATATTGTGGTATATATTAGACACAATATTGTCTGATTTTGCTATATTATGTAGGTGAAAATATCAGCTATACAGCTACAGTTGTGTTGCTGGGTTTTAAAGCAGGTTTGATTTTGTTTCTTCCTTATCACTGTGTATTTACAGGATTTCACTGTCCACTCTGTTCAAATGTAGTTGAATGGCTACACATAGATGTGTGCACACACTGTCAGAGCTGTGTGAGATCACCACCATCCTGCTTTTGTGGGGGTGGGTAGGGATGTTAAATATTTTAGTTATTTATTTATGTTTTGTTTTTTTCCCCCATAGGTGTTTAACATTCTAAAAGCTCTTTATTCCAAAGATACTACAACCTAGTCAGTTTATTCAGTAGGTGTAATGTATTCTAAGTTGCTTCAGAAGTATTGCAAGTATTACAACAATAAAACAGTGCATTGACATAAAAAAAGAAATTTACTTTTGGTACTTAAGTACTTTTAAAAGCAAGTACTTCTGTACTTTTAAGTAAAAATCTGTCTTTACAACTATTACTTGTAATGGAGTAATATTTGAACAGCAGTATCTGTACTTTCACTCAAATAATGGAGTTGAGCACTTTGTCCGCCTCTGGATTTTAATGACATCTAGGGAATCAGGAAAACACACGTAGCAGGTGTGGTAGACACATACAGACATTCAATACCAGACACCAAATGGACGTAGGAGACAGGCTTATAAAGGAGCACAAATGATAAGACTAAATTAACATGGCTGGAGACAAATCAACATAATCAGAACAGGAACATGAAGAACCAAATAAGGGCAAAAGGAAACACATGGGAAAACCAGGACATGGAACACAAGGGGAGCAAAACACGGAACAGAGTCTGACAGAGCAAGGGTAAAGGAACAAATATTAATTTCTGCCACAACCACTGAAGAAACTATCCAAGGGTTTATTCTAGGGCTGTCAAATGATTAATCGCATCCAAAATAAAAGTTTTTGTTTACATAATATATGTATGTGTGCTATGTATATTTATTATGTATATATAAATACACACACATGCATGTATATATTTAAGAACATTTTTTTTAATATATATAAAATATTAATATTTATGTATAATATAAATTATATTTGAATATAAATATATAAATACATGTAAATATGTAAAAAAAAAATATATATATATCTAAGATTTGGTCAAAACCGAGTTGAGGCACGAGGAGTCACAAAAATTCCACAGAGGCCCAAGACAACAGGATGTCATAAATCAGACCCTAGCCTCTCTGAAGCAAGCCTAAACCTAAACCCCTGTCACAGAACAGTTTTCAACATTAACACAAAAGAACACATTGACAAGTCCAAGGAGATTGTCAATTTTGGGGCAAGTTATCAAGAATAATGGTCAAAAGAGATGAATGATTGGGTATTTATATATACATAATAAATATACATAGTACACACATATATTTTGTAAACAAAAACTTTAATTTTGGATGTGATTAATCGTGATTAATCGTTTGACAGCACTAGATTCCAAAAGAATACTGTGTCAACATGTTTCAGATTTGAAGAATAAACCATTTAATCGGTTTCATATGTGAAAAGCCTGATAATCTTTGCAGTAAAATTGAGTCCAGGAACATTGACACAGTAGAAAATCACTCAGTGAATCTTTGTGCACTTACTCTGAAAGTGAATTCTCACTTTCCCTAATAAGGAAATCATTGAGGTTCTTCCTCTTCAACAAGGGATGCGTTTTCTGCTGTAACATAGGAAAAGTCAGCAGATCCCAAGGGGAAAGCATTGATCTAACAGCCTCTGGACTCTGTCGATCTCCCCTCCTGCCTTCGCGATGTGGATTTTACTCTTCACTGAGCATGCCTGAGCAATCAAAAAGCATCTTCACTGGCTTGGAAATGTGGCGAAGAGGTCAAGTACAAGTTCCTCTCACAGTCAGCAGAAAACTTCTCTTGGCAGTGCTTGAATGCTCCGCTTGGCACCACTGTTGAAGTTGGAAAAAAAACAGCAAGAGAGAAGGCAGGAGACCCCCACATGACTCAGAACTTCTTAGTCTGTTTCAGAGCTTTATGTTTGGAAAAACTACAACCAAGTCAGTTAATAGAAATAGCACACTGATATACTTTCACATCTAGGTCAGCTCAAGTTTTCTTACAGCATACCTGCCTGTTATCCTGTATAGTAACACATGCACAATGACACAATTATGGTTAAAAGAGTATCTTGCTACATAGATCATTTTGACCTGCAAACTAGCAGCTGGAAAGACAGTGAATAATTGATGCTGAACATTGCTGGCTGCAGTATTTATCAGTGTGAAGCTGAAAGTGTACTGTGTGTAGAGGTTGTAAGGGGATCCAGGGAAACTAGCAGCCATTGTATTCTGATTGTTTAAGATACTGTACTGCCACAGTTCTTATCACATATGTAGCAAGCAAAATATGCCTGAATAACTAATACTCGTTTAATTTAAAATGACCCAGATAATGTGTATATATAATATTATGTAGTTTAAACATCATTATATATATATATATATATATATATATATATATATATAGTGTGTCTGTGTGTGTGTGTGTGTGTGTGTGTATTATTTATGTAGTTTATAGAATATAAACAAAAAATATGTTGTAAGGTTTAGTGTAAATTTTCAAAAATCAGTTAACAGCATTCAGATGGGTTCTGTATATCATATATTGCCGTTTGAGGTGAGAACATGCAGCATGTGTACAGGGTGTGTGCTGTATAATGCAATGACTCATTCACTCATTCACATCATTTTATTCATCCATTCATTCATTCATTCATCCAGCCGTCCATTGTGGGTGAAGTATTTACCTGCAGGTGATGGAATCACTCAGTCAGTTTTATGTTGTGCTGAAAGAATCATTGCAGCATTGTTGAAAACCTTTTCATTGCTTTACATTTGCTCATTTATCTTTTGAAAAGGTTTTAAAAGTAGATCAACTGGCCCGCTGTAAGGTTTATTCACATGATTGTGCTTGAGTGTTGATGTTGAATAAAATAATTTCAGATCTATTTCAGATGAAGCCAGCCTTTTCTGACTCAGGTAGATTTGCTTAAAACAATACTAGTAATGGATAAGAATTATGGTAATAACATTAACAACTAGTGTTGACCTAGTTTCCAAGTCTGGAACATGGGTTTTGGATTCATTACAACACTGTGTCATCTGACAGAGAGAAAAAAATTATTTCATGATGGCTTTGCATGCTACAAAAGCAACTGAATGGAAAGAGAATGAAGAGGTTGGTTAGTTCAAATAATAATATTAAGGAAATAAAGAAAAATATAAATAATCTTGTTTAAAAATAATATTTAATTATACAAACACGATTCCAAAAAAGTTGGGACACTGTACAAATTGTGAATAAAAACAGAATGCAATGATGTGGAAGTTTCAAATTTCAATATTTTATTCAGAATACAACATAGATGACATATCAAATGTTTAAACTGAGAAAATGTATAATTTTAAGGGAAAAATAAGTTGATTTTAAATTTCATGGCATCAACACATCTCAAAAAAGTTGGGACAAGGCCATGTTTACCACTGTGTGGCATCCCCTCTTCTTTTTATAACGGTCTGCAAACGTCTGGGGACTGAGGAGACAAGTTGCTCAAGTTTAGGAATAGGAATGTTGTCCCATTCTTGTCTAATACAGGCTGTATTCTAGTTGCTCAACTGTCTTAGGTCTTCTTTGTCGCATCTTCTT
>NW_015505521.1:185171-214860 GCF_001515645.1 Sinocyclocheilus grahami | reverse complement strand
TATATATATATATATATATATATATATATAGTATGTACATTTAATATTATATACGTATATATATAAATTTAGGTAAATATCAACCCAGGCTCACTGATATTTCTGCACAATGATAAGTTGCTTGTTGCACGTTTTGCAACACTTTCAAAGTGAAATGTCCAGTCAGCGTCACTAAAAGCATGGTCAGTTTTATCTGAAACAGATGAACATGAATCTGGCAATGTTTTATTACATTGGTTTTTGTGTCAGTCAGGGCAGTATGGGAATAAAATGCCTGGCGACTGGCACTAAAAGGTTAATGCTCTCCACATTAAACCTAACTGAAACAAATGCAAATATGAGATAAAAATGCATTTTCTGTAGCAACCATGCCATTTTAGCCCATTTCTAGACATTTTTTAAAGCTCTTTTATTGTGATTTGCAGTATGTTTCACAGGACTACTTTAGAAAAGCCATACAGTACATATAGAGCTGATTATGAGATGCAAACATCAAAATATATTAGTTCACAAATCATGTACTGCTGTATAAAGTGTTGTGTATTAAATATTGTGCAAAAACCCATAGGAAAATCAGTCTTTATTAATTGATAAACTTACCCTGTAAACATAAAATAGAATAAAAATTGTTGGTGTTTGAAACAATGTACAAAGTACAAATGAGCCCCTATGTTAATTTCTATGGACACACAGTTGAAAAATGTATTGGATCTATTGGATTAAGTGGGATCTTATAGTAATATATTCTTAATTCCTACAGTATCAAGAAAACACCCTTCAAAGGCCATTACCACAAATCTTCAAAAAGTAAGTCTTTCCCGTTACACTGTATTTATTTCATGGAAAACCACCACAGTTATATCCCCAAAACAAATGTTGTGCTCCGGTGTGTGTTGGCGGAGATCAAACTGTCTTTTAAGCTTCCATTTCTTGGTGGAAAATGCAGGGTCTAGTTACCCACGCTCCCCCGAGCTTGTTTGCCATTAAATATTACAATGTGCCATAGTACAGAGGTGAAAGTGAGCCCCTCTGAGCTGCCACTCACTGGAATAAAGGGCCGGCCTGATGCGGCAGGTAAACAGAGAGAGCGAGAGTCACAGGTCGGGTTACAGACCGGCTGAAGAAGAGGCCCTCTCCGGCTCCGGTTGCCCATGATGGGGGGGATCGCTTTACCTGCGGCTGCCACATGAAATGGTCCGGTCCAAGTTCCCTGCTCACTTCTTGGATGGAATGATTACTTATTCATAGTTCAAGGGAAGAATAGGAGGGTGGGTTGTGAATGGGGGTCCTTGTTGTCAGTGGTGGTGTAAGGAACAGGTGACAGAAGGGTATCTGTTACTTGCTTCTGCCCATCCACCCCTCAAACCCCTCTCTCAGATGCCATACAAACTACTGGAGCACATTGTTGTTGGGCAGCAGTTGCCGTGGAATAGCAAAGTCTACATTAAGCTTTCCGTTTCTCCATCGATTTCATCACTGACACATTCAATTCAATTCAAGTTTATTTGTATAGCGCTTTTCCCGATACAAATTGTTGCAAAGCAACTTTACAGCAAATTAAATTTCTACAATATTTAGTGGTAGCTCATAAGTGGTGACTGTCAGTTAATGTACATATGGCAGAAATGTATGGAAAAATCAATGAAAGACGTAATCAAACAGACGATGAACACTATTAACAGCAATTATTATATTATGCAATCAAACTTATAGCAAAATTTGGTAGTTCAGTATGTTGTTTCAGGGTTGGCATCATCTGAGGTCCTCTGAGGGGTTGGCATCATCTCTTCTCAGGTGTTCTGGATCCAGACTGAAGCTTGTGTAAATCCTAGTTACCACGGGCAGAAACAGAGAAACAAATAGAGACATAATTAGCATAGCTGCTGTTCCAACCAAGTAAAATGTATTTGTTTAGCCCAAGCTAAAGAATAATAATGTGCATTTGATCAGATATAACGGCAGTACAAGATTATGAGATGCATTATTTGAATGCTTGGCCAAAGAGATGTGTCTTTAATCTAGATTTAAACAGAGAGAGTGTGTCTGAACCCCGAACGTTATCAGGAAGGCTATTCCAGAGTTTGGGAGCCAAATGCGAAAAAGCTCTACCTCCTTTAGTGGACTTTGCTATCCTAGGTACTACCAAAAGTCCAGAATTTTGCGACCTTAGGGAGCGTGATGGATTGTAGCATGGTAGAAGACTAACTGTGAGGGAATATTTAGATCGAGTGGCATCTGGTTATTTGTTAATCTAGCCACTGTGCTAAATAAATCAGGACAACATCCGGACAGAAGCGCACTGCAAGAGTGCTTCACTTCAAAGCTACGGCGAACCATGAGCATTCAAGCTCAGAGATGGCTATGGGGTTCAGGGGTCGCACCAGCGAGCGGATGGATTGCTAGTGACTTTATCACACTCCCGCAAGCCCACACAGGTAGCCTAACACCCTGATATCAGCCCCAGTGGATAGAGAGCTGATCCCACCTCGCTCCAACACTGCCACCCTGACACCAGAGAGTCAGTGCCATGTTTCGACAGTGTGAAATCTCACACTGCCCGTTACTCGGGGGCACAGAGGCTCAACGTGTTGGCAGAGCTCACTGTGACAGAAAGGCCTGTGCCTTTCTGATCCAGAACTGCTTTCCGCACCTAGACCTAATGAAAACTACAAACAAGATCTGAGAACACAGAATTCTGCTTAATCGTATCCAGGCACAAAGTGCCTGTCTGTTCCTATCATGCCTTGGACACCAGCGGATGAACTCCATTCAGTATTTATCAGCAGACCTCTCTGCAGATCTCTGGGTAAATGCTTTAATTAAACTGGAGCCTTGCATCAAAAGCTGCATTCAAGGATGTCAATCAGCACCTGCAGGATGGAGTGAAACCAGATCGTAGCCTTATCACAGAGATGTAGGGACCAGGGCCTCTGTAGTCATTGTTACAGTCTGCCAGTCCACAGGAACGTGTAACTAAAGTCACCCAGCCTCATTGTGCCACTAGTAAGCAATATGTTCCACTGTGTGATGGGTGAAGACATCAACACAGATTATTTTTATTGGTGTAGTATGACTGACTTTTTCTGTGAAACACACACACACACACACACACACACACACACACATATTTTGAAGAATGTTTCAAGCGTTTTGTCCATATAATGAGAGTCAGTGGTGTGCAAAAACAACACTGGACCCCACTGACTTTTATTGTATGGACAAAAGTACAAAATGAGACATTCTTCCCAAAAAACAAACAAAAACAAAAAAAGTACATGTCTGGAAATTTTTTTGGGTGTGTATTTTGGGTGAATTGACATGGGTGAATTATTACAAGTAAAATGAGCTGTTGATCATGTTGTATAAAATATGATGCAGACCCAACAAGCTGTAATGACTTGTAATCTGATAACATTAATCTACAGGATAGTGTGTATCTCTCACAGGTCTTGTAACTTCTTGTAAATACAGTTAGCAATATAGCAAATTTCTGTCAATGGGGCCAAAATGTTTTATTATTATTAAAAAATAATAATAATAAAAAAACAATTATAGAAAACGTACCTATTGATTAAAACTTGTTAGTTAGCATTACCATACCTTGGATAAGCGTTAGCATTTGCTGTGTAAACGGTGGTCTCTGCTGGCCTCTACTGGTCTATACTGGAAAAGTACTGAAGTACTGAAAGTACTGAAGTATAGTTTTACTAACTAACTAACTACATAGATAACTGCCAAAAAACTGTGATCATGTGCTTCAGACTGAGACAAATTCTGGTGGCAAATTTGCTGGATTTGTGTTGCTCCTGACTTGACTTTGACTTAACTAATTTATATTTATCAATGTCAGTGTGACTTGGGGGAAGTTGTGGCCTAATGGTTAGAGAGTCGGACTCATAACCCAAAAGATTGTGGGTTCGAGTCTCGTAACCGGCAGGGATTGTAGGTGGGGGGAGTGAATGTACAGCGCTCTCTTCCACCTTCAATACTACGACTGAGGTGCCCTTGAGCAAGGCACCGAACCCCCCACTGCTTCCGGGCGCCGCAGAATACATGGCTGCCCACTGCTCCGGGTGTGTGTTCACGGTGTGTGTGTGTTCACTGCTGTTTGTGTGCACTTTGGATGGGTAAATGCAGAGCACTAATTCCGAGTATGGGTCACCATACTTGGCCACATGTCACGTCACATGTCACGTCACTTTATTCAGTAAAAGACATCTGTGGTTCTCAGTCAAGTGTGTGGAATAAATACACTAATAAATTGCAAATAATACAGGAAAACTCATGTAAAAACCGAGATTGTGTGGCACTGGAAGACATGAAAAGTAAATGTGGGAGTCATGGATAAAGAAAAAACACTGTCACTGGTGGAAAATCAAGCTTTCAAAAGAATGGTCAGCATCCCAGGTGACACCCTCAAAAAAAAAAAAAAACTAAAGGGGATGAAGTACCAACAGGCCTTCCAGAAAGTAAAGATTGACAAACACTAACAAGCACAGATATAAATGCAGGTGATCAATGCAGTATTGAATAACACAAGCATTGTAAGAGCTGTTGGGGCTGCAGTGTGACTGGTGGAACATTTGGTCAAAAGTGAAAAAGCGTGTATGAAATAGGTGTAATACCTCCACAATAGCCAGAAGTAGTAATTTTTTTTTTAATTAGTGGGTTTGGTTAACTGACTGCATATTGAATACCGTAGCAGGTGCAGAAATAGTTCATGGGAGACTGGGACAACATGTCACAACCTGGAGCTGAACACGTTCAAAACAGTGGAGCTGATAGTGGACTTCAGGAGAAACCCCCCTGCACTCCCCCCACTCACAATTATGAACAGCACAGTGGCAACAGAGGAGTCATTCAAGTTCCTGTGCACCACCATCTCTCAGGACCTGAAGTGGGACAATCACACTGTGAAAAAGACCCAGCAGAGGTTGCACTTCCTTCACTAGCTGAGGAAGTTCAACCTGCCACAGGAGCTGCTGATACTCTGCTGTTCTACTCTGAAGTCAGTGAATCCATCCTCTGCACTTCTAACTGTCTGGTTCAGCTCAGCTACTAAATCAGACCTTAGAAAATTGAAGCGGATAGTCCAGGGTGCTGAGCGAATTACTGGTACAACTCTCCAAGAACTGCACTCATCCAGAGTGAGTAAAAGAGCTGGCAAAATCATTCTGGACCCCTCACATCCACGCCACTTCCTCTTTGAACTGTTGCTGTCTGGTCGGTGCTACAGAGCACTGAGCACCAGAACAGCCAGGCATAAGAACAATTTCTTCCCTCAGGCAATCCATATCATGAACTTGGCAATAACAGTGTAATACACAACACTATTTATACTTTTATTTATTTAAAACATTTATTTATTTTATTTATTTAAATTCCCTGCATTTGTACATAATACCTGTACACACAAATGCCTTCTATTGTCTATTTGTATATTGTTTTTTTAATATATATATATATATATATATTTGTTGTATATTAGTATTTCCTATTTACTTACTCTATTTTTATTATCTGTGCCTTGTCACTCGAATCTGTTTGTGCTGTGAAAGCTTCTGTCCCCAAAACAAATTCCTCATATGTGTAAACAAACCTGGCAATAAAGCTCTTTTTGATTCTGATTGTGATTTTATGTTACAAAGTTTATGTTTTGGCACATATACTGGTACCTTAAAAAAGTTACAGTGCCAGAAACATATATATATATATATGCCTACATATCTCGTTCTGGTTAAAATCTGCAATTATTATGCCTTAGTTGACTATTGTCTGAAAGAATGCTATAGGGTTGTTTAATGTTACTGTGCTTTTTATTGTCTTCATAATGATACTGAATTTTAGTTTGGTTATATATCTTTTTTTCCCTTTGGTCATATTTTGAATTACTCTGTACAGGCCAAGGATATCACCGAATTTATTTTGGCTTTTAACAATTTTTTTAAAAATATTAATTCTGCTGCCATGAGAGAGAAAGAAAAGAAAAGAAAAAGACAGTTCATGAGAATCAATGTCACCTGTAGTATGACAATATCGCCAGCAGACAGCAGTGCTAAATTAGGTTTTGTGTTTCACATGCCATGTATTCTCTTCATATGTATAAAATGGCATTGAAATAGGGCATTTACTAAATATACTTTCATTATGTTGCCATTTGGCAAATATTCAAGTCTCACTACATTTACATGTGCTCAAGTGAGGATAAAGGTAGATTCTGTTATCAAAGTACATGTTGCTACATCTCAGGCTGTGGTAATCCAAAGCAAATAAATCAGGAGAACTGATGAAATATCAGCCACAGTTTTAGATCAGTCAATAATTATCCTGTGTGAATTTAATATGAAACTGATCAATGATCATTTAAAATGACTTGAATATGAAACTGACGATATACTGTATTGTTGTAGGTCATTCTGTGATAGATCTATTTGAATGAACAGTGTGAATTTTACAGTGTGATTGCCGTTATCAACCATTTGTTTGTGCGTAAAGAAAGTAGAGAAGTGTCAATGATAAACCAGTTGATATACAGTACTAACAGACTAGTTAACATAAGTATTAACTCTCCCTTTCATTAGCACTCAATATCCAATTCGAAATATTTGTAATAATTACAAAATATTTGTAATCCTGTATTATATATGGGCCATCACCCACCCTAACTGAAGATATGGAATGTTAAAAGTAATTAACCAACTAGTAAGTGTAAATAAATTGTCCAATAAATGTTAATTCTGATTTGCTTACAAATCTGAAACACTTCTAAAGTACAACAATGATACTGGGTGCCAATACAATGTGAGGGAGTTGTTATGTTGGGTTGACAAAGGCTGTTATTGTACAAACATGGATTAAGTTTTTTTTCCAAAACTAAAATTTCTCATGGACTTGTTCAGAGACTTCTTCACAATAAACATTTGAAGCGGCGGTATGCTGCATTCACTATAATTATTAGGCTATGTGACCTCATCACATTTCATGTTTAATTTATTAAGTGGCATCCAGTTATCATCTTGGAAATAGAAACTGTTTGTTTTTTTTCTAATTCAATATTGGTCATCCTCGGTAGAAAAAACAGGGCTCCCCAATGCAGCAATTCTTGAGACGTGGGACAAAACAGGTCCGGCAAGGGTAACTGCTATTAGGTTTAAAAATAAAAATATTTTCAATTTTAAATGTCATGAGGGATTAATAATAGAATGTATTTAACACAATTATCACCTTCAATTTAATTTTCTCATTATTATACCAAATCTATGTTTCTTAATCCCCTCTCACTACATCTAAAACAGTGTGTCCACAGAGAAGGGTTCAATCATTCATATGCAATAAAATGGATAAAAATGTTTTTTTAATGATGTTTTATCAAAAGCAACACTTAATAATATCTCCTATCAAAGCAAGTTTGTTTTGTATTGACACATGCATGTTTCATAAGATTTTAAAGTTGCGTCTCCACTTTTTGTCAACACCGTCAGGCATTCAATAAAATGTAATAAAACCAGGGAATATCAGGGCCAGCTGTCACTCTAAAGGACCCCCTTGCCACAGTTCACCTCTGCAGAGTACATCAGTGTCAGACAGGCTCTGCCAAGTTTTATAGTTTTAGAATATTTTAAATCCTAATGTTAATTTTTCCATTGTCACAGCCATGATAGGTCCACACCATCTTCCAATTTCTGAGGAAATTATTGGAAATATTTAGATAATTGTATTCTCCTGAAGCAGGTTCCATTAGCATCAAGCATCAACAGAAAAAAATTAAATGGCTACTACATGAACTCCACTGGCTTTGTGAAAGAATTGTCAAATTTGTCAACACCGTCAGATGTCACCACCATAAGATCTTGTGTTCCAATGATATATCAAAATACTTAAATGTAACTCTTGAATAAAAGCTTTATAAACAATAACATACTCACTGATTGTTGTGTTTGTTTTAATACAGTAATTGACTGATTCAATGTATTTGATAGTTAAAATTATTACAAATTCAGGTTTTCGTCTCCTCCGTCAGATGTGTCACCTCCGTCAGTTGAATATTTTGATAATATTTCATTATGATATTTCATATTTGTTGGAATTGTTGGTCACATGTGAAAGTGGAATCGGTCTGCTAACACCAGAATGTGTTTTGAAATGTTAAAAACGTCTCGAATGCTGTTAAAGATAAAGCTGAAATTATATTACACAGTCCAAGGTGAAAAAGCACATTTTGTTAAAAAAGAGAAAAGTTGGGAGGTTGTATCAAAGCATAGCTCAGTAGCTTAGTACATATAAGATACATTAATGTAGTTTCATTTGTCTGAGTACAAGGTTTTATTTTTTCAATTTTGCACCCTGTTTTGTCCCACTTCTCAAGAATGACAAGCCGTTCGTTACTTAAGATGTAATGTAAAGTCCACACCAAAGGCTTAGTAACTGCCAGCGGGTTAACTCTGTACTTTATTCAGGTGCACCATTTGTTCATTAGGCAGGATATAGCTACAGCAGTGCGTAAGCTCTTCATAATATACTGCATAGTAGCGCAATATGATGTTTACCCTCAACTTCATTTGCCTCATGTAACAGTAAAAATATGTTTCCGTTGAAATACAATACTACTTAGTCATCAATAATGTAACAGGCATTTTTATAGGCTATGTAAATAACAATCAGAAACTGTATTTGAAATTAATAAGGATTAATAAATAAAAAAATGTATAAATTACATTTATATATAATGATTGATTTCATTTGACCTTCTGGCAACATCCTAGGAAAATAAAAAAACATTAGGCCTAAATATACTTTCGATTACAAGCCTATTTTTCACAGCTTTGTAAAGCCAAACATTTAAGATTGTCTTGATGGACTTTACTCTTTTAGTTCATACACTGAATCTCCACATCAAATATATTACAATCGTTTTGATTTGTTGTTTGATAGAACATACTACACCAGAAGACATGTGTGTCTAACGTCAAATCATTGGGCACAACTTTCTATTTATTTGCATGCGTGACCCCGCCCCGAGCAAGGCGCGCAATACTATTGGTCCACTGATAGAGCGTGAGTGGTTGCATCGGTGAGGTCAAAGCACGACGTCCAGAAGTAACCCCCCCTCGCAGCACACCACCGTGATGCTGCTGTCAGAGGCTGGAACTCCAGAGCCTGTACCGTTATGCTGCTATATAGCCTATTAGCCATGGGCTTGGAGATGGGCTTCAATTAGAAGGGAATTCAGTCGATATTAAAACGTCGGGTTACACACCTCAGAATTGCTTGCAGACTCTTTTCGCACGGTGAGTAACGTTACATAATCTTAATAGCGAGTGCCTGCTAACTGTAACGCTGCACATGACACCGCACATACTGGACGGACTTACAAAACATCAACAGCGCCTTTGGCTGGCGAACCTGGGCAGAGCAGATGACAGGAGGGTTTGTGACGGATGAGTTAGCATGTGCGCTAGGTTGAATATAAGTTGAGACAGGCTTTTCACATGTTTGAAAGATGAAAAAATAGATATGTATAAATATCACTATCATACTGACTGAAGGGAACCGGTTATGTACTGCTAGCAGAAATGAGACCTGAATGAAAGAGTTAGTTTATTGAAACAGTTTCACACATGGTTGAGGGTCCGCGAAGCTGAGACTCGTTGATCAGGTTCATCAGGCTGGATGAGGGGCGGTTATAGTCTTGCATGTGGCAGTCCTGCAGCTGAGTTGCTAAATCGAGGTACAGTAATCAGACAGGTTCACATGGAGTCAAACGTAAGATACAATAGCGCTACCGTTACAGAACTTGTCTTTGTGATACAGTGATGGGAATCGATGAAGTACCATGGTGCTTCAATGGTACTACATGCCTTCTGTAGTATTATAAAGACTATGTATTGCATGTTCAAAAACGTAATATTGCTATGGTACCATGTCCATAGAACATAACTTACAAATAGATACCAAAAATGCGGTGATACTACATTTTAGCAACGTGTCATGTAAATGTCATGGTATTTGTAGTGTAGTCATGGAATGAACTAAACCTATTAAAATAATCTTCTTTAATTGCTATAAAGGCAAAATAATATAATAGATCAAAAACGTAGAAATTAGAATGCTGCATTGGAAACTAACTGAAATAAGTTGAAGTTAAAGTGCTACAATACTAAAACTGAAATAAAAATCAAATTTACGCTAGAGGTGTAACGGTTCAGATTGCTCACGGTTCGGTTCGCGGTCTTAAAGCTGCGGTCACGCTACACTTTTCGTTCCATTGACTCAGACCAGAAAAAGTTTTCGCATTTCGCTGCGTTCCAAAGTTCAAGTTTGGTGAACTAGTGCTGGGCGGTATACACCGGTTCATACCGAATACCGGTGTTTATTTTTGTTATGATATGAATTTTTTAAATACCGCAATACAACGTTCGGAACGGGACACTGTTTGAAAGGGGTCCCTTTTCACTGTTGCACTGTGGTGAGGGAACAGCTGTATGTGTTACTAAGCGTGGAAGTTCCTAAACTGAAGCTGTAGAACTAATAGAACGTGATGACACGGAAGAAGTCATCCACATTGACCCCCACAAATATCCACCGCCCCCTGCCATCAGCTCCCGTGTCTCTCACACACACACACGAGCGCGACTTTAGCACTAGATTTAGCAACCTTACGACCCTTTTAGCGGCTTTTTCCCATAGAATATTCATACTGACAAACCTAGCGACTTTTTTGGATAAACCTTAGCTATGGTTCAGTTGGAAGATTTCGCCAGTGCTGTCCCGCGAACGCGAGGTCTGACTTTACCGGAGAAGTGTCGCCTCTCTCGGCGTCTGTTCTGTGCAGTGAGCGGCAGAGAAGCAGCGCTTTCAGTTGGCCGCACCGCAGCCGACTCGTCAATAAATGAGTACAAAACAGCGTTTCCTAGCACCTGCCGCTTACTGATTGTTTGGAATTATAAATATGAGTGTAGTACGTCTGTTAATATCACATGCACTTTTTTTGTTTGTTGTTTTTTTTAGTTTGTTACTCAGATGCAGGCAGTGCGCTGCATGAGACAAAAAAGTAATATAGCCACTCTTTAGTGTAGATGCATGTTGATTTTATCAGATGATGCCCCGATTATAAATGAGAGTGACTCCTTAGTTAACGTATTAAAAGGGGTCGTGTTTAGTCACTATTTGTAGTATTTTTTGACAATATTCACTCATCATGACTGTAATATAGGCCATTCTAAGTCAATATACTGCAGTATTTCCTCTCTCAATCAGTAGAAAATATGGTTAACACGCGGTCATGCATGAAAAAAAAAAAATACCGTCATGTACCGTGAAACCGGTATAATTTTTAAAAAAACAAACAAAAAAAACTGCATGCACTGAAAAGAGCTGTTTTTTGATGGTAAAAAAGGCGTTTTTTACACTACCATTGAGAAATTTTAACCAAACTATGTTACAGACTTTCCATTAAAACTCTAAATAATCATATCAACTTGATTTCCTAGTCTTTTGTTGTTTAACATTAAAGGGGACATCAGATGCCCATCGTACAGAGAGTACAGCGATACGTATCGTGGGTGGTGTATCACAGTTTTTCGGTTCCGTTTGAATATCGTTACACTCCTAATTTAAGATGAATAGAAATATGAGTAACATTTTAAGGTTACACTGGTGACTGCGATTATTCAGATTATTCAAATCAAAAGTTGTATCTCTTACTATTACTTAATGTACCTGTGCTAACAACAACTAACAATGAACAGATGTGTTCATGTAATTCAAAATCTTAATAAATACTATGATAGTAAATAATAACTAAAATAGCACTGGTCAAAGTTCCTTGGTATTATTTATATAGCACTGTCTTGTTACTGTACTTGTCTTTTTTTCCAATAAGGCATGTTTTGATGGGGTCTGTTGCTTTACTGTTCATGAATATGGTAAAGCAAGTTTCAACATGCATTTCTAGAATGTACCCTGTTGAATCGAGAATACATGAACTCAACTATTTGTCTATCATATCCCTTATGAAAATTAATGGCTTGGTTACGTACGTAACCCTCGTTCCCTGATGGAGTGAACGGAGATGTTATGCCTTGTCGATATTAGGGGTCTTACTTGGGAGCCCCAATCACCTCTGAGTAGTAAAAAACAGGCCAATGAACACTGGCGAGTGGAATTTGACCAACCACTCCCCTGTATACAGGTATATAAGGCGGTGGCATGCATCCACTCATTCAGGTTTATGCTGAGGAGCCGAGACCATGTCCCAGCATTTAGCGAGTAGTTCAGGGTTGTGGCAACGGGACATAATGTCTCCATTCCCTCCATCAGGGAACTAGGGTTACGTTTGTAACTGAGACGTTCCCTATCTATCGGTCACTACGAGTTATGTCATGATGACATTAGGGGTCCTATGGAAAACGCCATAACCACTGAACGCCATTACAGCCCGTGGCGCTGCAAATGCTGGCAAGCCGTGGTGTGTCAAGCAAATGTGGATGCAAAAGCCAATGGTGAGTACATCGCTGCTGGAGAAGGCCACGATGCTGTTCCTTTCACAGAAATTCTTTAACAGAAGGAATTTCAACTTTTTTTTTTCAGCAAGGCTAAATGATTACTGTTGGGTAAACGTGCCTAGGTCCAAGGGATAAGGCTGCTACGGAGACCACATCCTACCCGTAGGGAGGTGACATGTGGAGATGGGCAGTACTACACGTGGAATAGGTCTCTGAGTTAGGCCCTACCTGGAAGTAGGGATGGAGCTACTACCAACAGCGACAGACCGAGCAGAATCTGTCCAGGGGAAGACACGGATTTACCAAGACGGAAACCTTACCGTGGAAGAATACACATCTGGGATTACCTGCAGGGAATCACACTGATGGGACACCTAGCCCAGTACAGGGGCTGACTGAAACTCCGGCCATGCTAACACAAGTACAGTCCTCTGCCGAGGGTGCTGGAGGATGCTCGACCAGGGTTCGCCGTCCGGGGAACTGTACTGGGAGAGAGAAAAGCAAGGTGCTCGCATCCCCCTTGTGAGGGGGAATGGTGCAGCAAGCATGACACAGAGCAAGTTCTGCCTGCCACTTACTATTACTCAACACACAGGAAGAGACCTGCTCTATGCAAAGGTTGTAGAACGTTATGAAGGTGTTAGGTGTCGCCCAGCCCTCAGCTATGCACATTTCTGCAAGAGAGGCGCCCAGGAGGAGGCTACACTCCTACCCCAAGAGGGCACGGCTCGCCTTGGGATTGTTACGCCAAGGCGATGGCATCCAATATCCAGTGGGCCAACCTCTGCCTGAGACAGCCTTCCCCTTCTGCTGACCTTCGTAACAGACAAAGAGCTGCTCAGAGCTTCTGAAGCTCCGAGTGCGGTCCACGTATATGCGCAGAGCTCATACAGGACACAGCAATGCCAAGGCTGGATCTTGCAGGCGCTTGCAGGCTCAACACTTAGTCCCGGAAGGGAGTAGGGGGAATCTTTAGATCTTTAGGAAAAAAATCTAACCGTATGGTTCTCCACACACGGTTCGGCACGCGCTAGGTGCGTTCAACTTAAATCTGACAACGCATCTGTAATATGGTTTGATAAATAACACGTAAAACAAACAGGGTTCAGCTAATGTATGTTTCTGTTGATGGATACGCATTGTGACTTCCCAGTACATTACAACAACAGCGATGAGAGAAGAAAAAAAAAAGTGGACAAACCATTCACTCTTGTTCAATTCGAATGCCGTATGCTGGAATATGATCAGTCATTTCTTACGTCGTCACCCAGGTGCTGATAGCGCGCGCGCACACAGGTGAGACCTGAACAACACACGTTGATATCTGTGTTTAAACTAAACTCATTTAAGCTTTGCTAGTTTAAACATTTAAGAGCCAGAGGACGCGAGCTTACGCGCGCAGTGAGAAGATTTGTGTGTGCGCTTATCCGAAGCGTGCAAACCCGCACCTCAGAACACACGCAAATATTAAGCTCTCTCTGAAGTATTGTGTTTAAGGTGCGTTCAACTTAAATCTGACAACGCATCTGTAATATGGTTTGATAAATAACACGTAAAACAAACAGGGTTCAGCTAATGTATGTTTCTGTTGATGGATACGCATTGTGACTTCCCAGTACATTACAACAACAGCGATGAGAGAAGAAAAAAAAAAGTGGACAAACCATTCACTCTTGTTCAATTCGAATGCCGTATGCTGGAATATGATCAGTCATTTCTTACGTCGTCACCCAGGTGCTGATAGCGCGCGCGCACACAGGTGAGACCTGAACAACACACGTTGATATCTGTGTTTAAACTAAACTCATTTAAGCTTTGCTAGTTTAAACATTTAAGAGCCAGAGGACGCGAGCTTACGCGCGCAGTGAGAAGATTTGTGTGTGCGCTTATCCGAAGCGTGCAAACCCGCACCTCAGAACACACGCAAATATTAAGCTCTCTCTGAAGTATTGTGTTTAAATGGACACATTCACACAAAAATTGTCAAAATGCCCATCTTGGTAAGTATCCTATAGCAGACATAGCCGGCTGAATGTACTGTATCAGTGCACTGGATCAGTGCATTCTCTTAAAGTGACTGCACTTTCTTAATATTAATCAAACAGCAACAACAAAGAATTCACTCACTGCTCTTGATTGAATAGCTTTTGTAACTTCAATAAAGATTCATCTTTAATTTATACAGTGAAATATGCAATGCTGTTTTACATTTCATTACTTTATTCAATTTCTGTACCTAAAAACTAATGTTAGACTAGGCCTGGGCGATAAAACGGTATCGCAGCAGGTTACATCACAAGGAGCTTCCATTACTGCAACGCAAAATGAGGTGAAGACTATGTCTGAGGAGATTAAACGGATAAAGGGAATGTTGTTGGATATGGGACAAATGATGAAGGATATGCAAAGAAAATAAAGGTCTTTATCTTCTACTAGCTCTGAATGCAGTTCCAATGAAGAGTCCTCTGTTTCAACTCAACTGAACCAACAAAATGAGGTAAACCCCGGAGATTCTATTGTGGATGAGTTGAGTGAATGTATACGGCAACATCATATTAAGCAGGGAAATGACAAATTACTCTGCCTACATCCCAGGATATGCCATCTGTCTCTTCAATGCCTATTTCTACTGCACCTACAACTACAGGGCTATTGGAGACGCAATATCTGCAGCCTTCTAATTCAGGTGTAACTATTAGACCATCCGTTCCTTCCTCAGAGAACCTCGGGCCACAATCTGCACTGGATTCAAATGTAATGAGTGCAAACTTGACACAGCAACGTAATGGACTTCCATGGCTATCTTCAGTCAGTCATCAAATTAATCCCAGTTATTACCCGACTGATCATGATCATCGTGTAGGAAGGGATCAAAGCCTTTTGCCTTCTGATCAAATGCAGGGAAATGAATTTTATATGCCCGGTCAGCCATGGATGAATCCAAGTTGGCCGCCCTTCTATCCAAGTGGAGGATTAAGGCCTCCACATCTGCCTGATTTTCATTATCAAGTATTATATCCATCATATGGCCAACATGCTCAACTTAATTGTGATCCTTCAAGAGTTGCAATATTGCCTCCTAGAGATCTATCAGTTGGATTTCCCTATGCATCTTTTGGTTATCCTCATCAAATTTCCTTGCAACATAAATCTAGGACTGCTATGGAGCAGCAAGATAATCCGTCCAGTCTGTCTGCTCAGAATCCTTTGACATCCAGAGATATCACTGCTTCAGTATCTCAAGAGCAGCAAAGGGATATGAATCAAACATCTGCAGTCTTTCGAACTGGATTACAGCCGATGGTAACTGATCAGCGTATGTCCATTCCGACTGCAGTGACTGTGCCTCAAACAATGATGCCTGCTTTACAGCCCTTAAGGTCAGCCTTTATTGAAAGACTTTCATTTCCATATTTTAAGAGTGATGATCCTCACGAGTTTGCCATGCTGAACATGGCTTTGAAGAATCTGATGCCCCTAGAGGAAACTGAGCAATATAAGTATCATATTCTTCTGGATCATTTGAAGTTTGATGCAGCCCGATATTTAGCCTTGGCTTATGCCCATCATTCCCAGCCTTGCACTACTGCTTTGAAGGCTCTCCAGAAAAGGTATGGTCAACCCCATCAGTTGGTGCTTCGGGAGATTGCTGCTATTAAGAACTTGCCAGCTGTACGTTCAGGAGATCCTGTTGGGTTTGGTCAATTTGCTGTACGAGTTCAAGCTCTTGTTGGCATGCTCCAGTCCTGGGATCATGAAGGAGCAAAAGAGTTATTTTTGTGCATCACATGTCCATCAATTGCTCGGTAAGCTTCCAGCACAGCAGGTTGCCAGTTTTGCAAGATATGCTAAAACAACTCGACCAGATGAACCGTATGACTTGGTAAATTTCTCTGTTTGGTTGGGAGAAGAATCAGAATGTCAGAATCTGGCTATCCAAGTGTTTGAACAAACTAGAGATGTGAAGTCCCAGACAAGAGAAGGGAGGCATACCAAGTCCCAATTTCAAACAGCTGCTTTCCTTCATGGGGTAAGTCCAGAAGTGAATGTACCCACTCAGAGAAGGAAAACTGAAATTGCTAACAGTGAAATTATCAGACCACAGGAAAGGAATAAGGGCAGTAAACCATCTTGTGCATATTGTAGCTGCACTGATCACCATCTTAGTCATTGCCCTGAATTCCAGAGCTTTGATACAGTAGCTAAACGGAAGTGGATTGCTGTCAACAACCGTTGTTGGAGATGTGGTTGGGCCCATAAATCATTCAACTGCAACCTGCAAAGAAAATGTCCAGTGTGTCAGAATCGTCACTTAGGAATATTGCATGAAGTAAATGCACACAAGCCAGATTCTGGGGTATTTTATTTGAGCAGACCAAGTGGCATTAACTCTGTTCTTTTGAAAATTGTGAAGGTAGTTCTGAGCCACCAAGGAAAGACCCTGGAAACGTATGCCATATTAGATGACGGTTCAGAAAGGACCATGCTTATGTCTTCTGCTGCAGAATTTTTAGGTCTTCATGGGGCGGCAGAGTCATTGGTAATTCGAACCATCCGACAAGGCTCAGAGAAAATTGAAGGTGCTACTGTTTCTTTCTCAATTTCGTCAGCTGTCCATAAGCAGAGTAAATACAAAATATGCAAAGCCTTTAGGCTCAAAGGCTTGATCTACCTTAACAGACTTACCCAGTGCAGATCCTCCAGCGACGCTATCAACATCTAAGAGGCATCCCTCTGGAGGAGTTTCAGAAGGTTAAACCTCTGTTATTAGTGGGAGCTGATCATCCTCACCTTCTTTGTTCCAAAGAGCGAGTACGTTTCGGTCCTCCTGGAAGTCCAGCTGCTTTGCATACTCGTTTGGGGTGGACATTGCAGGGACCAACTTTTTTGGGTAAGAAGCTTGACTCGACCACACAGTGTTTCTTCCAAGCTTCCCTCTCCATGGATCAGTTGCATAAGGATGTGGAGAAGCTATGGCAAGTTGATGTACTTCCTTTCTCTCAGACTCCGAAGCATGCCCTGCATTCTAAACAAGATAAGGAGGCTCTTGAGTGCTCGGAACAGGAAACAAAGTGTGAAGAAATTAATGGAATCAAGAGATATGTGACTCCTTTACTCCGAGCTAATAATGCACCCGTTCTTAAAGCATCCTCCGAGGCGATAATGCCAGCTTTGCGTCGACTGGAGAGACAACTGTCTAAGGATCCAGATCATGCAGTTAGCAGAATTGTATCTCCTGCGTCAAGCCCAGATGGAGGATTTCCCTGAGGAATATAAACTGCTTAAAGATGGTAATGAAGTTCCCCGACACAGCCATTTAGTTCACTTGGCACCCGAGTAAGATCCAGTGGCAGAGCTGATAAGAGTGGGTGGACGACTCTGTCAAAGTGAAGATTTGGATTTTGAAGCTATTTGTCCAATTGTCTTAGACCCTAAGAATCATGTTACCAAACTTTTGGTTGCTGACTTTGATTCAATTTTGTGTCATCCGAGACCACAAAGAGTGTTTGCCCAGCTTCGTCGGAAATACTGGGTTCTGAGAGGGCGACGGTTAATAAAGAAAATTCAGAGGTCATGTCTTGAGTGTAGAAAGTGGAAAGGCATGCCTTCAGTCCCCAGAATGGCTGATCTACCAATTTCCAGACTTCGATTGTATAAGCCTCCCTTTTGGTCAACGGGTATGGATTGTTTTGGGCCTTTAAGCATCAAAGTAGGTCGCCGACATGAGAAAAGGTGGGGCATTATATTTAAATGCCAGACAACACGGTGTATTCATTTTGAACTATTTTCTGGTATGGATACAGAGAGTTTTCTTCTGGCCTTTCAAAGATTTGCAGCTCGTAGAGGTCGGCCCTATGAAATATTGTCTGATCAAGGGACTAATTTCAAGGGAGGAGAAGGAGAACTTCGGAAGGCATTTTCTCAACTTAGTCCCTCATTTCAGGAGATGCTTGCCCTCCAACAAATTAAATTCTCCTTCAATCCACCATACTTGCCCCATTTTGGAGGTACTTGGGAAAGAGAGATACGGTCTGTTAAGACCGCATTACAAGTAGTTCTGGGAGCACAAGTGGTCTCGGAGGAAGTTCTGTATACAGTGCTTGTTGAAATTGAAGAGTTGTTAAACTCAAAACCTCTTGGCTATGTGTCTTCGAATATTTCAGACCTGGATCCCATTACTCCAAATATTCTACTGATGGGGCGGCGAGATGCATCCCTCCCACAAGTGATGTATTCAGATTCAGAGCTACTTACCCGTAGAAAGTGGAGACACAGTCAAGTTCTTGCTGATCGATTCTGGGCCAGTTTCATTAAGGATTATCTTCCTAATCTTCAGATTCGTTAAAGAGAGATACGGTCTGTTAAGACAGCATTACAAGTAGTTCTGGGAGCACAAGTGGTCTCGGAGGAAGTTCTGTATACAGTGTTTGTTGAAATCGAAGAGTTGTTAAACTCAAAACCTCTTGGCTATGTGTCTTCGAATATTTCAGACCTGGATCCCATTACTCCAAATATTCTACTGATGGGGCGGCGAGATGCATCCCTCCCACAAGTGATGTATTCAGATTCAGAGCTACTTACCCGTAGAAAGTGGAGACACAGTCAAGTTCTTGCTGATCGATTCTGGGCCAGTTTCCTTAAGGATTATCTTCCTAATCTTCAGATTCGTTGATGGCAATCCTATTGCGCCTTCTATGAAGGTCATGATTGTGGACCCCCAGCTTCCTCGTGGACGCTGGCCTGTAGGGACTGTCAGCAAGACCTTTTCAAGTTCTGATGGGAAAATAAGAGTTGCTGAAATTTTCAGTGAAGGGAAGCATGTAATTTGTCCTCTCAGCCGTCTAATTGTTCTTCCTGAATTGACTGATGAAAGCGATAGCACAGTAATATACATTTTCTTGTATACAAATGTTAACATATTTGAGGGCGGCTGTAGAAAATTCTGCTGTGATCTGATTGGTTGACTGAGTCCTGATAAGAACACCTGTGGTCTCTTACTAATCAAGCCTCAGTCTCAATGTGTTTGTGTGTGTGAGAAGCAGTCTCTTTACTCATACATGGCCTGTGTGGAATTGTTGTGTTGGTGACAATGTAAGTTCCTTTGATTTATGTGTAATGTGATTTGTTATATTGAAGTATTTAGTATCTTTTGATCTTTATCCAGGCCAGTTGAAGTTGATTTTAGACTTCATGTATGATTTGGGCTAATGTTTGTTTATACAAATGATTTCTACTTTGCTTATGGGTTATCAGAAACCAACAATTGCCAGCACTTGTAACTATGGAAATGTCTACTCCTACTGGTTGAGAAAATAAAATGGAAACATGAGATTGATGACTGAATGAGTTTTAATGGACTCACCATTCCGGTAGCAATAGCCAAATCAGCCTAAGAATCTTTCCAATTTTTTACATGGTCCTTTGAGCCAGAGAGGCTGCTAGAATGGATACTGAGGATGACCGTGTGAGGTCTAAACGCTCAAGGATTGTAAAGCCCCCAAGATGGCATCAAGATTATGTGATGGCTCAGTCAAATCCTTCGATTCATCCAAGTGGACAAATGTCACAAGATGGCGATTCGGTTCTTTGGATTAAGCAATGCATAAATACATGATGCTGTTTTGTTCATAATTGTTTATGCAATTTACTAAATTATATTTGATTTTTTTTTGTTAATTTAGACGTAATGCACGTGTTTTATAGACAGATATTTCCTTGCGTTGACTATTTAAATGTGCTGCATTGTTTTGCTCATTGCGGCCTCCTGTGGCCTCGGGATGTCAAAAGTTTCCTTAAGACCTATTTAATCTGCATATAAAACATTAGAAATTAGATATTTGTTTAATTTTTATTTTGTGTGTGATTGTTAAAACATTATACTAGGGATGCACCGATATGAAAATTTTGGCCGATACCGATAACCGATTATTCTTTATAGTCAGAATGTGTGATCCTGTTGTGGATGCGCTCTTCCCATAACAACGCGCTGAAACACGGCAACTAAACCCAAAGAATTCACAACGTTTTATTATAATAATGTTCTCATTAGAATGTTATATACACAACATTCCCAATCATAGTTATTAATGTTGTGCACTGCTGCGTGCGCTGAGCTAAAGACGATCATTGGTAAACTGAAGTGCTCTTTTAACTTAACCAAACGCATTCTATATGAGATAAATCAGATATACATCAAATAAACACAATATTACAACGTACAATTGCACAAAAGGCTGCAAACGAACAGCGTGCATCTGAAGTGTCTCTGAAGGAAATAATGCATTATTTATCGGCTTTAAGATATCAGCCAAATTTTCTTATCAGGCCGATACCGATAACAGAAAAAATGAGCATTTATCGGCCGATACCGATATGGTGGCCGATATATCGTGCATCCCTACATTATACAAAATATTTGTTGTTTAATTTAAAAATACAGTGGTTACATTTAAAAACAAAAATTCTATTGCTCTTTGTTTACAAAAAGGTTTTAAATATAAATATATATTTAGTTATAAATATATAAAGTCAATAATTATCAATACCGAACGATATGAAACATCTTATCATTGATATATTTTTTTTAGATATATCGCCCAGCCCTATGTTAGACCTACATAAAAAAAAAACTCAAAATCACTGTTTATTTTATTTGTATCTTTACTCTATTGTATTTATTTGTGCTGTTGCTTGTAGTTAGATTGTTTATTTTTATTTGACAGAATAGTTTTTACCTAAACATAGCACATACCGAACCGTACCGAAACGGTGACTCTAAAACCGTGATACAAACCGAACCGTGAGTAAGTTGAACGTTCCACTCCTACTATTCTGTATCATAGCAACCAAAGTGCCGCCGTAGCACTCGCAATCATTCACAGCTAGGCATTTTCAGAAGAGCAGCTGGCTAAAAACTCCTTGGTTGACATACTTGGGTAGGTGTTTTTTTTTTCTTTCAACAAGAACATGTGAAACAATGCAAACACGATAACCATATGCCGACTCGAGTGTATATGTTCGTGCTTTATAGTTGTTGTTTTTTTCGTTCGCTCTGTGTGGAATGCTTTTTTTTGTGTACATTGTTTTATTTTACACCTATTGTTTAATGTTTTTAAATGGGAAAAAAAAACTGGATATATAATTTATATATTTTATATTTTGTTGTGAATATAGCCTGATAACATTGTTCAAAAATGGTGACGAAAATGTTTGATTAAAAAAATTATTTCTCATTAAACGTCATTTAAATGAACGAATATTCAAATATTAATTTTTTTTTACGAGCTCAAATATTCAAATGCAATATTTTTTTTAAATGCCGGTTTGCATTCCCGACCCTCTTGATGGAGGTGAGCGCGGTCAGGAGCACTGTCTTAAGAGACAGGATCTTGAGCTCAACTGACTCCAGAGGCTCAATGGGATCCCTCTGAAGTCCCGCCAGGACAAGAGAGATCCAAGGAGGGAACAAGGGGTGGCCTAGGAGGGTTTAACCTTCTGGCACCCCTCAGGAACCTAATGATCAGGTCCTGCTTCCCCAGAGACCAGCCGTCCACTGCATCGTGATGCGCTGCGATAGCAGTGACAGACACTTTCAAGGTGGCGGGTGACTGCCTACGCTCCAACCTTTCTTGCAGGAAAGAAAGCACCACTCCAATCGGGCATCTTCGGGGGTCTTCTCAGTGAGAAGAACACCAGTCAGCAAACAGACTCCACTTCAAGGCATAAGCTCGCCTAGTAGAGGGAGCTCTGGCTTGAGAGATAGTGTCTCCCACACCCAGTGACAGATCACTCAAGTCTGCTGCGTCCCATCCAGGAACCACATGTGGAGTTTCCAGAGATCTGGACGCGGGTGCCATATGGTGCCCTGGCCCTGAGAAAGAAGGTCCTTCCTCAGGGGGATCCACCAGGGAAAGGCTGTCACAAAGAATGCGAGTTCCGAAAACCAGGTCCGGGTGGGCCAGTATGGAGCAACCAGCAAGACATGTTCCTTGTCCTCCCTGACCTTGCACAGTGTCTGTGCGAGAAGGCTCAATGGGGGAAACGCATACTTGCGTAGACCCCGGGGCCAGCTGTGTGCCAGTGCATCCGTGCCAAGGGGGGCCTTGATCAGGGAGTAGTACAACTGGCAGTGGGAGGTTTCGTGGGAAGCAAACAGGTCTACCTAGCTTCCCCGAATCGACTCCAGATCAGCTGGACCACCTGGGGGTGGAGTCGCCATTCTCTGGGGGGAGTGAGCTGCTGTGAGAGCGAATCGGCTGAACGATTGAGCTCCCATGTAATGTGGACAGTGCGCAGAGACTTGAGCCACATCTGACTCCAGAGGAGGAGATGGCAGGTGAGTTGCGACTTGCGATGTGATCGTATACCTCCCTGACGGTTGATGTATGATACAGCCGCAGTGTTGTCCGTGCGGACCAACAAGTGCTTGCCCAGCAGCAGCGGCCAGAACCGCCACAGGGCTAACAGCACTGCCACCAACTCCAGGCTGTTGATGTGCCAAAGCAGTTGAGGCCCTGTCCAAGGCCCAGAGGCTGCCTGCCCATTGCATGTAGCACCCTAAACTGTCCTGGAGGCATCTGTTTTGACAACAACATGCCGGGACACTTTTTCTAAGGGCACTCCTGCCCTTAGAAAGACGAGGTCTGACCAGGGGCTGAAAGTGCGACGGCATAACGGCGTGATGGTAACGCAATGTGTGTCATGGCGCCATGCCCATCACGGGACTTGGCTGTGTAACCAATGCTGAAGTGGCCTCATATGGGTATGGGTATATTCCCAGGGAACACACATACTGATAAAAATTGTATAGCCTGAATGCACTGTAAGTCGTTTCGAGGAAGAATTGAGACATGAAAGTATGCGTCCTTCAGGTCGAGTTCTCTAAACCAATCCTGGGGCTGGATGGATCTGAGGATGCATTTCTACATCGACATCTTGAAAGGAAGCTTGTGAAGGGCCCGGTTCAATACTCACAGATCCAGGATTGGCTGAAGGGCACCGCTTTACTTGGGCACGATAAAGTAAGGGATGTAGAACCCCTGCTTCATCTCTGCTGGAGGGACAGGCTCGATTGCATTCTTCACCAGGAGGACAGCAATCTCCTCGCGCAGGACATGGGCATCTCGGACTGCCACCAAAGTCTCAAGAATGCAGCTGAACCTGGGAGGTCACCTGGCGAACTGAATTGTGTAGCCAAGTCGAACTGTATGAATGAGCCAGCGGGATGGGTTGGTTAGCACTAGCCAGGCCCCCAAGCTCCATGCGAGTGGCACCAAAGGGACAGTCGACACACCCGTGGTGGTGAAGCAGTGGGGAACCCTGGCTAGAGATGCGTGAGGAGGCGTTGCGTCCTCGAACCGTGATCTCTTGGCCACTTGTGAAAGAGTGCGCTGTGGGTGAGAGTGAGGAAGCGGTGCGTCGCTCACTGTCAACCCACGAGCCACATAACACCGAGGAAGAGGAAACTGCTCTATTATTGAAAATGTGGGAACAAAGAAATGAAAACAGAAGATTCTCCACCCGGCCCTTCTCCGGGGGAAGGAGCGGTGCTCTTCCCTCATCTCTGGGTTGTCCGTGTCAGGGCCGCTTCGTCATCTTTTTAGAGGATTTAGGGGCCTGGGACATGGGGTGCTGCAATCGCTCTCTCCTACTGGGGAACGTCATCATTGCTGCCCCGCCATTGAGGGTAGTGAGGACGGAGGAAGTCGACAAGTGGCTTCTGGCTGTAAAAGGGCCCTTTCACAACTTTGTGACTTCCTCATGCATCTCCGGTAAGAAAGAAACTGGGGCCCGATTCTCATGGCTGCCCGGGCAAGCATTGCCGTCAACTTTGGGTCCGATTCAGCAGAAGCTACAACACCCAAGGGGGGCAGCCCCGATGAATCTTCATCCTCAGATAACGATAGCCCATCCCCCTATGCTGCTATCGACGTCTGGTCCTGTGGCGGAGCCCCAAATGAATCGCTAGGACCTCCATGAGATGGCTTAGCAGAATCACCTGGAAGCTGCACTTGACAAGTGCTGTGTGAGAGATACGTGGGGACTGGCCCGGCAGATTTGCTCTCACTGTAACACTCGAATCTCCCAGAGCACTAGCTGGCGATCCCTTGCTTGGACCAGAGAAACTAGTATAGGTAGTGACAGAGGGATCTCGTCCTTTTCTCAGAAAGGAGAGATGTGATCGCAGCATTGCCATGGTCATGCACTCGCAGTGCGGGTATGAACCATCCACGAAATGTGTCTTCAGCGTGCTATATGCCCAGATATGAAAGATAGCGATTGTGGTCATCATCAGAGGACAGGAAATGACTGCAACCAAGAGGACACGGATAAAATGGCATCTTTAAAAAGACACAGACCGTCCACGATTTTCTCTTTTAGGAAACTGCTCTTTTGTGAAACTGAAGCGCCCAGGGGAATCACCGCTGAATAAGGGGGACCCTGCTGTTGTGCCATCACGCCAGTCCAGAAGAACATTCTCAAGGTGAATGGCTTTTTATTGCAATGAAATACAACACTCGGCTCCGAAGCAAAAATCTGAATGAGTGGATGCATGTGTAGTGAATCAGCTCATAAGGGAAATATGAATAATTAATCATAACTAGTTATAATTAATTATAAATATTTAGATCCGCTGTAGATATTTACTTGACCTCTCAGGGTCAACTGTCTGTCAATTCTAAGAACATTAATTTCCTGGTTAAGGGAAATAACTTTCTTACTGTACAATTATGGCACGTACTTAGGGGGTTTCAGAAGCGTTCTAGCTCATGTCTTCATCTTAGAATCTAACCGAACCACCGACTCTGGGCGGGTCACATGGTGTGAGGCCTTTAAGGTCGGAGAAGATTTCCGCCTCTCAAGATGGGCTTGTCCAATGAGAAAGGCCGGTATCTCAAGTGGGAGTTTTGAGATACTGGGGAGTTTTTATGACCCTTTGTGTGAGGGCATGGTAATTTGCAAATGGAACTTGAATCGAAATTACTAAAGATTCTCAGGACACTAATATATTGCCTATGTACCAACATATAATATACACGCTTGTTTAGATCATCAGAAGGTGAATTCATAGATACTAAACATGGTAGGATTACATATAGGCAAGATGACAGGAATGGGTTCCATCATAAGCATGCATAAAATAGTCTAAAAATATCAAAGACATCATACACCATGACCTGAAGGATATGTGTGTTCATTCAAAGAAAGGTTTTCCTATGAATTAATTAGTAGAAAAGTCCATTTCTACTGTGCATTGTGCCTCTTGCTATGGAACATGCAGTGATTTTCCCTGCTTCGCATTCCTCTAGGCAATAAACCCAGTGATATCAGCGTTGGTTGCCATGGAACCAGAGGCCTGTTCTGCCCTCCTGAGGTGTTACGCATTTCGGGGGAAGGGTCCATAGGTCCTCATATGGCTTGTTAACTGAGGGGTGTTACAGAGTATTTGTTAAATATAGCTAACAAAATAGATATTGTGTGTTTGATTGGTCCAGACGCTACACATGCCACCGCCTTAAATATATCTGTATGTATGGAGGAGTGTTTGGTCATGCAAATTCGACTCGCCAATGTTCATTGGCCTGTTTTTTTACTACTCAGAGATTATTGGGGCTCCCAAGTAAGAACCATGGTTATACTACAAATAAAACAAACAATAAAAACCTGGTTACTATAGTTAAACCATGGTAACCACAAAATAACCATAGTTTTGCTGCACTAACCATAGTTTAACCATGCTATTTCTAGTAAAACTGTTGTTATACAAATGAAAATCAATACGCCAAAAAAACATGGTTACTACACTTTTACTACAATAAAGCCATGGTTAATTTTTATAAGAGATCTGGTATACAGTAAATCACAATGTTACCTCACTAACATAAAATGTGGTATACATGGTGTTGTATATATGAATATGGCAATCAAGTACTATGGTATTACCATGTGATTCCAGTACCTTTAGAAAAAGCTGTCCTAGGGTTTTTTTTTTTTTATTAAAGTTGACATGCAATGGAAATTCACCCTATTTTCTATATGCATTTTATTGATCTTATTATAAATTATTCATCTATGCATTTGTTTATTTTTGTAAGAACAGTTTTGAGCTTTTAATTAAGTTACTGAACTTACTGAAATCCTATTTAAACTTATATAGAATAGATTAAGACGTACGGTGTATTTAAGCTGTCTATTGCTATAGCAAAGCTTAGCAACTCCCTACTGAAAAAACAGCTAAAACCAGCCTAAGCTGATTGACTGCTTTGGCTGGTCTCCCAAGCTGGTTTTAAAGTGGTTTTTTAACATCATGCTAGAATCATGCTAGCAACATGTTAGTAACTTGCTAATTATGTTAACAACATGCTAACAACATGCTAATCATGTTAGAAACATTCTAATCATGCTAGAAACAGCCTAGCAACCACCCCTGGTACCCTAGCAATATGTTTTATACCTATCTGTTTTTCTGATAGACTGTATTGCCTTGAAAACATTCAAACTTTAATCTTTAAAACTATTTTAAGTTTCAAACTACTTCAAACTAAAAACTTTCAGACTGCAAACTTTAAAAACCTTTTCAAACTTTCTAGCTAGGCTTTTTCAAGCCAACTTAGTTTGTCTACAAACTTTCCAATCTAGTTTTTAACTAAAATGTCATAACTCAAAAAGGTGAAACAACAGACGTCTCTTGGTGATGTGTTCTGCATTTCTCCAATCATTTAGTCAACTTAAACCCTTTCTTATAGTCGACTGTACGCATTCATATCTGTCTCCAAATGTAAAATGAAAGATACACATTTGCATCATTATCCTTGTTTTTATGTCTTCTGCTCATTGGAAAATATATTTAAGTCAAATATTTAATTAAGAAACCTTTTTGCTGTAGAAACTTCTGACTTGAATGTGAACTAAAGACTCTACTCTCTCCCTTATATAGTGCTTGCAGCCTGCCAGCGTGGCCGAAGAATGACAGAGCAGGACGCTACCGAGAAGAAGCCTCCAGCTGTGGCTGTGCTGCACTCTCACTTCATCGTGGGCTCTGTATCCGAGGAAAACTCTGAAGACGAAACCGCAGGGAAGCTGGACCTGCAGATGGAGGAGAATTCGCGCTCCCTTTCCCCCTCTTCTGTCAGTTCAGACAGCACTTATGAGATGGGCTTCGACAGCCTGGATGGACCCTTGCACAATATGAGGTCAGAGATGCTTTGTGCTCTCATTTGCAGCTATTGTGACATGGATGTCCACTTTCACCAAGTCTGTATCATGCGTGCTCTGCCTGGTGCTCGAGATCAGGGACATGGCCTTTGAAAAGCACTAGTTTCAAGATAAGACTAGTGCTGGTTGTCTAAATAAGTGATTACATTACTTAGTCCATGTGTATATGAGGGAAGTATGCAGCAGCATCGTGCAAAGTGGTGGCTTGAGGATACTGGGTTTATCACTATGCTAAAATGTGCACCAGTGTCTCTCTGTGTGTTTGGTTAACTTCGGTTGCACTGCCAGTCTTTGGCAGCGTTTTCCATCTCTATGCATTTCACACAGACTTGCCATAATGTTGTGTGTGAGTGCGTCAATGTGTTGATGCTTCAGGAATAGATTGGGGTTAGACATGAGGCTGTTTGACATTCCCTGGAATAGTGGTAGTGTAATGCTCAAGGATCTGTACTGTTGGCAAAATGTTTTATGTTCAGTTCTTCATAGAATTCCAGGTCCAGGTTATGAATTTACAGTTAACCTCAGTTTACTCTCCAGAACATTTCCTGCCGTTACCGCAGTGTGGAACTTACAATATATATATATATTTTTTTTAAATTTTGGAATTGAATTTCAGAGGCATTTTTGCCTTTACGAAGGCATTTTTTTTTATGTAGTAGTTAATTATTAAACTACTAATTAATAATATTAATATTTAAATTTAATTAACTGAAATATAGTTTCATTGTAATAACTTATATTTGACAGTTATTTTAGTATCATTGATATGCTAGTTTTTGTTAATAATTGTGGCATCCATAATTGTAATCGCGATTAGAAATTTGATTAATTGTGCAGCCCTAAGTTCAACCCAAATATTCGAGTGTGTGCATTGCATTTTACGGAGGACTGTTTCCTGAACTTGGGAGAGTACAAGGCCGTCTGTGCGCAAAGGCTGTTCCTATAAAGTGGGGCAATTCCAACTTTGCCAGGAGAGTCTGGAGCTTCTAACTCACAGCCTGTAAGTACGTTTTCACATTTAAAGAATTTGCCACTGATGACTGACAAACGTGAGTTTTGAGCAGTGTAGAGTAGCGCTTGTTGTTTGTCGTTTCTCCAATCACAAATGCAGACATGGTTTTATGTTTGCACGGCGCGATACGCAACACAACGCAAGTCATTATAATCAGTAATTATGTCTCCACTGGATGCAACAAAGGCCTCGTTTATAATGGGCTTTATTGGTTTTCGTCTCGTCTCGCCGGGACACGGCATCACAGTATGGTAAGGGGCGTAACATTTCCATCTCGTGCTTGAGGTATTCGGCCAATCACAATGCACTGGATAGCTGGCCAATCAGCGTACACCTCGCTTTTCAGAACGATGAGCTTTGTAAAAATCGACGCGTTTCGGAAAGGCGGGGCATAGAGGAGCAACAATAATGTACATTATATGGAAAATAATGTGTTTTTTGAAACTTAAAGGTGCCATAGAATGGAAAACTGTATTTACCTTGGCATAGTTGAATAATAACAATTCTGTACATGAAAATGACATACCGTGAGCCTCAAACACCATTGTTTCCTCCTCCTGTAAATCTCGTGCATGCAAAAGACCACTGAAAAATAGGCGAATCAGAAGATAACACCGACTGTGACGTTACAGTCGAGATCACTAATAGTTACGCCCCCAACATTTGCATATAATAATAATTTCTTACATTTATATAGCGCATTTCTGGGCACTCAAAGCGCTTTACATAGAAGGGGGGAATCTCCTCAACCACTACCAGTGTGCAGCATCCACCTGGATGATGCGACGGCAGCCATATTGCGCCAGAACGCCCACCACACACTAGCTTATTGGTGGAGAGGAGACAGAGTGATGAAGCCAATCAGCAGATATGGGGGTGGTTAGGAGGCCATGATGGGCAGAGGCCAATGGGCTAATTTGACCAGGATGCCGGGGTTACACCCCTACTCTTTTTCGAA
>NW_015505521.1:177297-185161 GCF_001515645.1 Sinocyclocheilus grahami | reverse complement strand
ACTGAACAGGCTCAACCCTGCTTAGCTTCAGTGGGCAACCAGTCTTGGGCTGCAGGATGATATGGCTGCTTAATATAGACTACCCGCCCATGTTCTATGCCAGCCGCCAGCCGAACCTGCACAGCCGAATCATCAGAAGTTCTGCAGGTATTGTGTAGAAACAAGCGAGGATAATAGCAAAAATGGCAGATCATGGAAATAAATGTTATGTTCCAGGCTGTGCAGGGGATGTGATGTGCAGGGATGGGTTGGTGTCTGTATTCAGAAAGGCACGGAAAACAAATAACGTGCGTTCTAATAAAATAAAGCGAGCCACTAAAGGGACATGGTTAGCTGCTTGCTAGCGGTAGCCTGCTACATTGAGCACGTGTGATCGCAAATCTCGAAAGTGAAAGTAAAAAGCGATCGTACATTATGCGGTTCCCTGATCCCCGCATTTTATATACAGTATAATTACCCAATGATATAACTGAGAGAGACAGTATTGAAATATGTATTTTCCCTGTGTTTCCTTCCTGCTGTGTGAGCTACTGAAATGAGCCGCACTGTGAAACAGCCAATCAGAGCAGAGCTCAACATTGAGCCGCACTGTGAAACAGCCAATCAGAGCAGAGCCAGGTCAGAGCATGACCCTTCCAAATAAGGTAAAAACAGACCATTTCATTCTAGGGACAAATCTTAGGGTTGTAAATGGACATGTAAAACTGTTTCTGGAGATTTGTTGCCCTTACCTAAGCCACATACCTTCTATGTAGATATCGGAGAACAATTTAAAATATTGTATCAGTGCATTCTATGGCACCTTTAAACCGCATAAACACATTGCTTTACACCAAATACACAAAATAATGTTATTTTTAGCAACGTCATATGACCCCTTTAATGATAATCTGATTTTACATAATATATTCTCAGAGTAAACAATTAATTGTACTATATTTTTTTAGTAGTGCTGTCATCGTTAATGTGTTAACGCATGCGATTAAATTTACAATCCTTAACGCGTTAAAATAATTTAACGCAAAATTACAGAAGCACAATTTCTATTCTAACCCTTTAACCCAATTTTGCTACTCTGCTTGCGATCTGATCATTTTAAGGTGCTAAACTCTGGGAAAGTTTTCAGTCCACTGATCCAGTAAGCGAATTCATTCAAACAATCCATCCAAAACAGCGCTAATATGAAGGAAACCAGGCTGATTACATAAGAGATTGCAGAGATAACAGAGACTCGCGTTGCGTTTTCAGTGAATTATTCATTCTGGTGTGCTAATATGAAGGAAACCAGGCTGATTACATAAGAGATTGCAGAGAGAACAGAGACTCGCGTTGCGTTTTCAGTGAATTATTCATTCTGGTGTGTTTCGCTTTTAAACACGAGCTCTGTTATATTCTGTGATTGTCTCTGAAGAGCGCGATCCCTCACATGTCACACGCTTGTGTGAAGTACAGACTGAACGGATTGTCAACACATCCCACCGCTGTATGGCCAGATGAGACGCAAACTACGGTTTCTCGACTGGATAACTATATTTTAGTATATATTTCTATATAGTAAAGTTTTGATGGATGAAGACTGCAGTCAAGGTAAAGACGATTGCGGTGGCATACAGGAGTCGTACAGTAAGCATGCGTGAGTCCGTTTTAATAATGCGTGTATGAGTGCTCTTGACGCACTGATCGCACATTGTATTTATGCACAGGCACAGACATTTCCGTGCATTCACTTGTTTCCACACACATTCACGATAATGTTTTGATTTGTCAAGTTTATGTTGCTGTGTTTAGTTATACGGAATGGATCCGTGTACTGTAGTAGATATATGCGGTCAGCAGGTGGTTAGTTTAGTTTTTTTTTGGCATCTCCATGTGGTCCTGTTCGGTATCGCAACTTGGCTTCTCCCAAAAAATGTAAAAAAGCTCTTTGGTGTTGCACTGTACACATACTATAAAATTCAGATAATTTTTTTCTTTCATATGTGCTTAAATGGGCTCCCTATATAATTTGGTTATTTGGTGTCCTTTTGGAGTTTCTAAGTGTCCTTTTTTGGAAAGTCATCTAAATTTATCTTGAAAAAAGCTTGCAGAAAATTTTTATTTTTGAGAATCACCCTTCAATCTTTTGGATTACTTTGCCGGATATAGCAAATGATGACAAAATAAACATTTGAAACAAGATAAATGGTCTTTGCTTAATTTCATGAAGTGTGCGTTTAATCACAGAAAAAGGATGCGATTAATCAGATAAAAAATGTTAATCGATTGACAGCCCTAATTTTTAGTGTACTATATTTTTGTAATCAAAAAAATAAAATGAATTTCACAAAGGAAACAATTAAGAATGGATATATTACAATAAATGCTCTGCTAGAATGTATTTTTAATGACGTTTTTTTAAAGAAGAGCTGTAATAGAATTAAAGGGATAGTTCACCCAAAAATGAAAATTAGCCCATTATTTACTCACCCTCAAGCCATCCTAGGCGTGTATGACTTCCTTCTTTCAGATGAATCCAATCGGAGTTAAAAATTGACTTTGATCTTCCAAGCTTGTTTAATGGCAGTCAGCGGGTGTTGCAGTTCATCAGTCCAAATGAAGTGAAATAAAACACATCCATCCATAATAAAAAGTGCCGAATCGATGCGTTTTTGTAAGAAAAATATCCATATTCAAAACATAATAATCACTTTAATCTAGCCTGCCCCAACAGTTGTACATGGAAGCAGCTCCGAGAGGATGACGTAAGATGTCGGCGTTGTGCATGTGCCGGTGAGTCTCTTGAAAACCAACGTTTGTTTACAGGAGCAAAGGAAGCAAAGTTTCCTTACTTTAGCAAAGCAAAACCAGTCTCCTCTTGGCTTATGTCGAAATCCTCCGACATTCTTCTTTACAAATCCTCGGTGTGTATTTCTAATTTGTGACCGTTGATTTTAAAATAAAAAAAAATAAAAAATAAAAAACACTACAGAGACATTTTGATTTGAATTTAAAATATCTGCCCTTGCTGCACTCTCACTTGGTTAAAACAAGAAAATCTTATCTATTAAACTACAAAGACATGGATCTTTTATATTGTTAGGTCTAAACGTCAGTTTTTGTCATTATTTCTACTGTGAAAAATAATATAACTTGTCTATGGTGGAATGGGGAACATGTGGACACCTTTTATATCCACCAGACCACATGCAGGCAAGACCAATTACACAGTTCTGGCAAATCTGCTATTTAATGGCTGCCTCATGAATATCCATTAATTTAGTGAAATAATAAACTCATACAGCTACTTATAGTGTATTTTTGGGTTTTCTGATTTTATTTACTGCTGATTTAATTTACATAATACGTCATGCCTCAGTGTTTAACCAAGGCCGCTCAGAGAACCGCTATAGGACGGGGTGGCGGTGCCCAAACTGCCTGAGTGAACCAATATGCCACTCCTCCTTATAATTCTCTACTATTGGGCAACAGGAGGGGCTGTGGTGGGAAAGTGCAAAGGAAGTACAAAACATTTTTTTTGCCTGAGGAGGAAAATCGAGGAGGAGAGAAATTCCAGTCCTTCCCCCTTAAAGGAGCACTTTGTGTGTGCCAGCGCTTCCGACATGATGCAATACTGTATTCAGGTTACACGTGAAGGATATGTTAGGGATAGCGTACTACTAATCTATTAATTCTATTTATGCAGTATACAGTATGTATGTTATGCACAGTATGCATTTTCTCTGTCTAGAATAACCAAATGACCTACATGTGCCAACCCGGGAATATTGTGTGATATTCCGTATCCCATAATGCAATGCACTTAACCTTCCATTTCCAGACGAACCAGAACCAGAAATAATATCTGCCTTCTTGATTCAAGAATCAGACTCCCAAAAGTTAAGACAGTTTTACACAAAACTGGTTATGCAAACAAACTGTTGTTATATCCAAGATGATAACTGGATTCCTTGCCTAAATTTGACATGCATGTAGCATACTGCTGATTGATATGCGTAATGCTTGTATGTACAGTGGGGCAAAAAAGTAATTAGTCAGCCACCAATTGTGCAAGTTCTCCCACTTAAAAAGATGAGAGAGGCCTGTAATTTTCATCATAGGTATACCTCAACTATGAGAGACAAAATGAGAAAAAAAAAATCCAGAAAATCACATTGTAGGATTTTTAAAGAATTAATTGGTAAATTCCTCGGTAAAATAAGTATTTGGTCACCTACAAACAAGCAAGATTTCTGGCTCTCACAGACCTGTAACTTCTTATTTAAGAGGCTCCTCTGTCCTCCACACGTTACCTGTATTAATGGTATCTGTTTGAACTCGTTATCAGTATAAAAGACACCAGTCCACAACCTCAAACAGTCACACTCCAAACTCCACCATGGCCCATAATGTTTTAGGCTGTATACAGTATGTATACTGTGTAGTATGCAGTCTGCTAGTATTCCATTCTAAACATAGCTAAATTTTTCATCCATTTCGGACATCCATTTATTCAGCCATTTATCACTTTTAAATTTTAACTATTCAAAAAAAAAAAAAAGCCCTTTAAAAGCAGGCCTGAGAAAGTCATGGAAGTTATTGAATGTGTGGGACAAATTCCTAAAGTCACGGAGTATATAGAAAACAGTGAACATAGACTTTTCTATTTCTATTGCATTGCCTAAATTAAAGAAAAATGTATTTAGAAAGTGTTTTTACTTAAAATGTGCTTAATTGATAACAAAAATAGGATATTGAGGTCACAACTTTTTTTTTCCCCTCCTTGAAATTCGAAAAATCCAATCCAAAACGACCAGCAATGCTGTCAGTTGCCTAGCGTGTGTATTGCTATAGTGTTAATCTCTTTGTAATGAGTGTTTCTCAGTCCGCATTGTGAATTATGATGGTGTTGTGTGTGATTCTCAAGGCCTAGTATGTCAGGACTTCACCTCGTGAAGCAGGGCAGGGACCGCAGACGCATTGACCTGCAGAGGGACTTTACTGTTGCTTCCCCCGCTGAGTTTGTCACCCGCTTTGGTGGCAACAAAGTCATTGAGAAGGTAAGATTAACATCTGATATTCTATGACATCTGCGTGATGCAGTGTTATTAGTGTCATAGAGATACTATTATAGCTTTATATTGATTACATTTTATTTTTATATTTTAAATTTATTGAATTAAGATGTTTTTAAATTGAAAATTGAAAATTTGTTGTTTTGTCATTTTTAATGTTAATAATGTTTTAATGTCTATACAGTTTTATTATTTTTTCCAACTAGTTTACAATTAGTAACTAGTTGAAATTAGTGTTAATTTTGTCAGCTATTTTTAATTTAGTCTTAGTCCTGTGTCAAATGTAACCTTTTAGTTTTTATCAGATTTAGTCAACTTGTCCCTTTTTTAGCTTTAGTCAGGTTTTAGTCGACTAAATGTCTGAGAGTTTTAGTCAGTGGAAACTTACACATTTTCGTCTTACTGTATAATGGTTAAAATGATGGGGGAAAAAAATATTATTTTGTTCAATTTTAATTGCAATGATTGTTGTCATTTGGAAAATGTATTTTTACATTTCATCAGATGTTGCTCTTTCACCAATAAGCAAAATCAATAGAAAATCGACTTGTATGCATGGCTTATTTCACCTCATCTAACGTTAGTGTACAGATTTATAACAGGATATCAATTAGAGGCTAAATAAACACCAAAGACTTCAGATATACACTCGCCCTGTCTACGTTATGAAAACTGGCGTAACAGAAACCTAGTCTCAAATGTTATAACAGAGAAATTCCTAATAGTAATTCCAATAATTCCAAATTGCATTAAAGGGGTCATATGATGCTGCTAAAAAGAACATTATTTTGTGTATTTGGTGTAATGAAATGTGTTTATGCGGTTTAAAGTAAAAAAAAAAACACATTATTTTCCACATACTTTACATTATTGTTTCTCCTCTGTGCCCCGCCTTTTTGAAACGCGTCGATTTTTACAAAGCTCATCGGTCTGAAAAAGCGAGGTGTGCTGTGATGCTGTGATTATCCAGTGCGTTGTGTTTGGCCGAATACCTCAAGCGTGAGACGGAAATGTTACGCCCCTCACATACTGTTATACTGTTGTCAGGCCGGAGCGACGAGACATAAACATTAAAACCCATTACAAATGAGGCATTTGTTGCATCCAGTGGGGACACAATTACTGATTATAATGACTTATACTGTCTTTTTACGCGTTGCATTGCGTTGCATTGCATCGTGCCGCGTAAACATAAAACTCTGTCTGCATTTGTGAACGGAGAAATGACAAACAACAAGTGCTACTCTACTGCCCAAAACTTGCGTTTGATTCATCAGTGGCAACGAAAAACACAGCGGCCTACCGTGAGGGGAAGCCCCAGCTTAGCGTGTGCTGAGGCCGGGATAGAGTGAGCTGAGGCGGGCTGGACTCCGCTTTGTCCACGGTGAAAGTTGATGTATTCCCTCAGCGACCTGCACAGATCAGCTCCAGGCATTACAAAGCGGATATCGTCCTCTTTTGGAAGACCAAACAAAGTAGTTTCGCTTTCACAACTGTAGGAAACTTTTTCCTCGTCGAAGCAGAAAACCAGGAGACGTTGGGATATCTTTCATTCAGAAGTCACTCTTTATTGAGGACTCGCTGTGCGTCGCTGCAGTCATCCAAGTCTGACTATAGCTCAGCACAGTAGAGTTTATATACATTTTAAGGGGGCGGGATTCATTCAGTAGAAGTGGTGACAATCTAAACAAAGCATGCAAATGCAATACAGGAATCAGCCCGTTACCGGAATTTCTCCAGCCCTGATCTCATCAGCATAACAGTGTCATTTAAATGCATAGGTGCTAATCCAATCAGCATAACTACTCAAAGACTGGGGCAGAGGCACCAAGAGCCATTACAAACAAAAGGTGACTTTCTCAGTAATTTGGTTAATTTGACTAACAATAAGAGAAACCGGAACAGACAGGAACCTCTTGCTACACTTTAAGATAATCATTTGTCTGATGTAATTTACCTTAAATGCTAAATACAATGTACTTCACCTTAGTTTTTCATGTGATGCTATGTCAGAACATAGGATCAGCATATTTAAACAGATTCTTCAATTTGTAATCCCACAATATCATGTCTTAGGCTAGTTGGTAATAATAATAATAATAATTCATTACATTTATATAGCACTTTTCTGTTTTCCTAAGCACTCAAAGCGCTCTACATTGGGGTATCTCCTCGTCCACCACCAGTGTGCAGCATCCACCTGGATGATGCGACGGCAGCCATAGAACGCCCACCACACACCGTCTTATTGGTGGAAAGGAGACAGAGTGATGAAGCCAATCAGTAGATATGGGGATTGTTAGGAGGCCATGATGATCAGAGGCCAATGGGCAAATCTGGCCAGGATGCCAAGGTCACACCTCTACTCTTTTCAAAAGACATCCTGGGATTTTTAATGACCACAGAGAGTCAGGACCTTGGTTTAATATCTCATCCGAAGGACGGTGCTTTTTGACAATATAGTGTCCCCGTCACTATACTGGGGCGTTAGGACCCACACAGACCCCAGGGTGAGCACCCCCTGCTTGGCCTCACTAACACCTCTTCCAGCAGCAACCTAGTTTTCCCAGGAGGTCTCCCATCCAGGTACTGACCAGGCTCAACCCTGCTTAGCTTCAGTGGGCAACCAGTCTTGGGCTGCAGGGTGATATGGCTGCTGGCTGGTAGACTTGGCTTGTGAAATAGATTAGTGAGACTTGCATAATAGGACTAGCCCTGTTGAAAAAACCAGCATATGCTGGTTAGATATGTTTTGCCTATGTTTAGGTATGTTTTGAAGCATGGCTGCTGGTTTGAGCTGGTTTAAGCTGGTC
>NW_015505521.1:103676-176687 GCF_001515645.1 Sinocyclocheilus grahami | reverse complement strand
TTTGTTTATATGAAGAGATTTATTTTATTTGTGTTATTTATTTGATTTGGGGCTTGTTTTAAATTTTCAATTTAGTTTTGTTATTTACATATACATTAAATTGAAATTTTGTTATTTAGCAAATGCTTTTATCCAAGGCGACTAACAAATGAGGTCAATAGAAGCAATCAAAACCAACAAAAGAGCAATAATATGCAAGTGCTATATTAGTATATTATTATAGTGTTATATTTCAATTTCACAAAGAAACGTACAGTATTTTGTCTAAGCAATAATAAAAGGACACATTTAATTTATAATTTGTCTTAAATCTAATTTTGTAAAAAAAAAATCGTGAATCGAATCGTGAAATCAAAATCGTGAATCGTTACATCCCTAGGTTTAAACCATGTGAGTTTCCTTGGTTAGTAGATGCACCGGGGACCTGATTATAGCACTTAACCTGGAAAAGTCAGATTTTCATGATATGTCACCTTTAATACAAAGAGCCAAATCGCCCATCACGCAGATTGCATTTAAAAACATAAGAGACACAGTGAAAAGGAATAAACCTACAAAAATTCGCGACATGTTTTCTAAAAGTTAAAACTGTTTTAACTTTGCATGGCTACATCTTTTGTGTGAGACGCGAGTGCAGCAGTCATATTTGTCCATCTAAAAAAATGCGCTGAATATGCGTTCTGTGTGAATGGCTTGGTTTCGGTTTTAACCTAATCAAGATCTTCTCCGCATTGACCTTCTATATTTCTCTAATATTTTGAATGAATAACTCAGCAGCGGCGCGTCTCGTGGGCAAGACTAACAAAACATTAAAATGCAACAACGTCACTTACATCATTATCACTGCGTCTCGTGCGCCACTGATGACGCTACCTGATGCACACCTAACATTCAAATGCAAATGTTTATTTTAAATTTGACTAATATTCATTCTTTATTCACAATCTCCTCATCACAGGCAGGCACAGCATTTTGTGTGTGCTGTCTGCGTCACTCATAGCACGTGCCTATATTGTGCACTATATCGAGCATTTTTTTATACCGTTATCGAAGAAGGTGTACCGTCGATAAATATCGATACCGTTTTATCGCCCAGGCCTAGTACGTATCCGTTTAACAGAAAAGCTCTGATTGGTGTCTTGATATCTGGCAACCACAAACATGAATGCTTGCATAATAGAATCTTGTACAGCAGTCTGAAATGTTTTGGCTCCACTTTTTCCAACAAAAATAAAAAGGTTTTGGTAAAGGTTTTGTTCTTTTAATTACATTTTAGTCGCGTCTTTTTTCGTCAACGATATTGCATGTTCATTTAGTCTCAGTTATCGTTTAATGACCTTATTATCATCTTTTCATCGCCTCGTTTTCGTCAGGGGAAAAAAACTCGTTGACGAACATTTTTCGTCATAGTTTTCGTTAACGAAATTAACACTAGTTGAAATAAAGAAATAATAAGATTTTTTTTATTTTTTTTTTTTATTTCAGTTCACTTTTCTTTTCTTTTTTTACAGATTTTTTATTTATTTTAACTATAAACAATCCTGGTGCAGTGACAGCTGTGAATATCATATTTTGTTGTGACAGGTGCTCATTGCCAACAATGGCATTGCTGCAGTCAAGTGCATGCGTTCCATCCGTCGCTGGGCTTATGAAATGTTTCGGAATGAACGGGCCATACGTTTTGTCGTCATGGTTACCCCGGAGGACCTCAAGGCCAATGCAGGTGTGTTTAAATTGCTGAGCTTAACTGTTACGTCGTAAGAGTTAAAAAAAATTGCTGGAGGACACCTTTCGCCACTCCTGGCTCCATCATAGTGTAATCCAGGAAAAGCCATGCTGCACTGGCAAATGTATTTAGCAAGGAATGTCTTGTTTAAACTATGTCAGTAGGCTTTGTCGGCGCAGGCCTGGCCTAAGTAGCATAGAAAGAGTTCAGTGAGGTGAAAATTATTCGTGAATAGCTCTGTAATCTCAAATGCACTCAATTAAATACTTAGTTAAACATATGTATAACTCTGTCCACAGAGTACATCAAGATGGCAGATCACTATGTACCTGTCCCAGGAGGGACAAACAACAACAACTATGCTAATGTGGAACTCATTTTGGACATAGCAAAACGAATTCCCGTTCAGGTAAATGCATGTGAGGTTTGATGGCTGCTGTTCAAAGCAAATAAAGTGGCTATTAACTCAGTTAACACTTAAATCAGGTTGCACAATTAATGTGTGAAATTAATATTGTAACTTATTGTGAAATAAAAGTGTTATATTTATCAAATTTGTTTTTTTATTGTTTTAGAGCAGAGTTGTATTATTACAATAGTAATATGTTTCTGTCTTTATTTTTTTTAAATCGGAGTTAAAAAAATAGTAATATAAAAGCAACAAAGAATATTTGCATTGTAGGATTCTTTTCTCAAGAAATTACATCTTAATCATATCACGGTTATATAAGATGAAATATCAACATAAAACAATAAATATAATACACGTAATAATAATAATAATAAAAAAGATAAAATATTTGTTTTCCTGCATGTCATGTGGCCATTAACCGACATCAGAGAACTGTGAACATGTGAATGTATTGTTAAAATTATTATTGAGATATTGGGGGATAATTCAAGAAAAAGGTTTAGCTGACAAATAATTTTGGGAATCCGTCTTCTGAGGCAAGCATTGGAATTATTGCTCATGATTAGCTAGACCCTTTACTAGCACTCACTTTTGTCTTCTCTGCATTTCTCCTCTTCTCTAACTTGCTTTTGTCTAATGAACCTGGCATTGTATATTACGAATTTTGTTGGCTCTTTGACAAATTGCTGTGTTCCTCTTTTTATAAGTTGCTTTGTATAAAACTGTCTGTTAAATGTAAATGTACCTGTCTTTAGGCCGTATGGGCCGGTTGGGGTCATGCTTCTGAGAACCCCAAACTCCCTGAATTGCTGCACAAGAATGGCATCGCCTTCATGGGTGAGACTGAGCCTTACCACACCACATTGATAAAATTATTCACATACTGTGATGGTATTGCTCTTACTTTAGTGGTTGGTATCTTTCATTAGGTCCACCTAGTCAGGCTATGTGGGCTCTTGGGGATAAGATTGCCTCTTCTATTGTGGCCCAGACAGCTGGCATCCCTACGCTACCCTGGAGTGGAACAGGTTAGTTCAACATCTGACTTACTGAACTGTTATCGTTCCTTTCAATGATGTCCGTTTCAAAATGAAGCACTTTTTCTGGTGTAATGAAGGCTTGTGAATCTTTATTTAACTTAATTTCTGACTGGAAGTCCTGTTGTCATGTTATATGTAGCCCTCCTGCCTGTGCTTGTACTGCCTCTGTCAGACACAGAATGCATAATAAGATCAACATCAAAATGTGTATATTATGATATACGTCATGTGAGTTTAAATTTGGCAGGTGTTCTAAACCTATCACACCCCCTTTTTGTCCAGCATTTACTACCATCTTGATTGTGGGTTTGGTTTTTGACCATGCTGGTGTGTCTGTACAGGGCTGACTGTAGAATGGACAGAGAATGACCAGAAGAAAGGAATTATTAATGTCCCTACTGAGCTGTACGAGCAGGGCTGTGTACATGACGTGGAGGCTGGACTTAAGGTATACTATGCACTTACATCAAGCACAGTGTGACGTTCATACTTTAGTCCAGTCAGTGATAGAGCATGTTTTGATTGACAGGCGGCAGAAGAAATAGGCTACCCTGTGATGGTGAAGGCGTCTGAAGGCGGAGGAGGAAAAGGTATCCGGAAAGTCAATGGTGCAGAAGACTTCCCTAACCTCTTTAGACAGGTCAGAGTTGTACTTCACCGCCACACTACAATTTTACCGACCTGTTAACTTTCCAAAACTAACCACAGTACTTTTCCTTATGTGTTACTCAGGTTCAAACTGAGGTTCCAGGTTCCCCCATCTTTGTCATGCAATTGGCCAAACACGCTCGCCACCTGGAGGTGCAGATCCTGGCTGATCAGTACGGTAACGCCATCTCTCTGTTTGGCCGTGACTGCTCCGTCCAACGGAGGCATCAGAAGATCATTGAAGAAGCTCCGGCTACTATTGCCACCTCTGATGTGTTTGAGGATATGGAGAAGGTATGACTGACTGTGGTATCACATCAGATTCAGCAGAAGTCCGATGTTAATACTATATTTTCCTAAAAGAATGAATAAAGTATATGCCATCATGAAACTCTGGGTTACTTAAACAGAAAAAATAAATGTGTAGAAATGAAGAACTGTGCGTCTGTCTGTTTCAGTGTGCAGTGAAGCTGGCGAAGATGGTGGGCTATGTGAGTGCAGGTACAGTGGAGTATCTCTACAGTCAAGACGGCAGCTTTTACTTCCTAGAGCTCAACCCTCGTCTTCAAGTGGAACATCCTTGTACTGAGATGGTGGCTGATGTTAATCTGCCTACGGCCCAACTGCAGGTCTGTATGAGAATTTGCGTTTTAAAGGAATATTTCAGGCCAGGCCAAACCAAAACAAGACAAAACACAACAAAACAAAAAACGCAATGCAACGTTCGTTCGTTCGTTCATTCATTCATTCCAGGTTTTACTTTTGCCGTTTTATTTATTTAGTTAGTTATTGCTTTTACCATTATTCCCTCATCCATCGGGTTGTAAAAATAAAGGATAGATGCATTTACAGTAATGCAAATCCTCTACTTTTATACCTTAATTAAAAAATTTTAAAAATATGCTACAGTCGCCTTGTTGTAAGTACATTACTGTACATTTTTCCTTTGTTTTTCCTTTTGTATTTTTTTGTGGTCATCATCAACAGGCCACAGATGCTGCCAATAGAACAAAAGGTCGCATTTACCTAAAATATTGCTTTAATCAATCGCCAGACTGGCAGTATCTAGTGAACAATACAGTACTGTCTCTGCGGCAGACTCTTTGTCATGTGACCACTGTCTTTGCTATGTAGGTCTCTTGGCTGAGGCCAGTGTGCTATGGGTCCAGTGGGGGTGGGAGAGGGGGGTTAATGCACTTATGTAACACACAAAGATTGCTGCAGATGAATGAGGGGAATTGATGGAGAGAGAAAAGGAGAGACTGACAAAGGGCAACAGGGGGAGAGAAACAGTGGGGATGTATTCATCAATTGCATAACCAAGGAAGTGTAGAAATTAGAGGGAAAAGTGCATATTTAATGATTGAAGAAATATGAACTAATTTCTCTTTTAAAAAAATATGCTACAGTCGCCTTGTTGTAAGTACATTACTGTACATTTTTCCTTTGTTTTTCCTTTTGTATTTTTTTGTGGTCATCATCAACAGGCCACAGATGCTGCCAATAGAACAAAAGGTTGCATTTACCTAAAATATTGCTTTAATCAATCGCCAGACTGGCAGTATCTAGTGAACAATACAGTACTGTCTCTGCGGCAGACTCTTTGTCATGTGACCACTGTCTTTGCTATGTAGGTCTCTTGGCTGAGGCCAGTGTGCTATGGGTCCAGTGGGGGTGGGAGAGGGGGGTTAATGCACTTATGTAACACACAAAGATTGCTGCAGATGAATGAGGGGAATTGATGGAGAGAGAAAAGGAGAGACTGACAAAGGGCAACAGGGGGAGAGAAACACAGTGGGGATGTATTCATCAATTGCATAACCAAGGAAGTGTAGAAATTAGAGGGAAAAGTGCATATTTAATGATTGAAGAAATATGAACTAATTTCTCTTTTTCTACATATTTTATTCATATTAAAGGGCCAGAATATCATAGAGATTGTGGACTGTTTTAAATGTATGCAGATTTTTACAGTGAAATTTGATAGTGCTTTTTTTTTGTTCTGTCATTCAGATCGCTATGGGCATCCCACTTCACCGCATTAAAGACATCAGGGTGATGTACGGGATGCAGCCATGGGGAGACTCCCCTTTTGACTTTGACGGCCTCTCCACCACCCCCTCTCCACGAGGACATGTCATTGCAGCTCGAATTACTAGCGAGAACCCAGATGAGGTGTGTGATCCTGACTGATATTTAAAGTATCAAAATGTACAAACTGAATGAACTCTGATGTTGATTTCACATGCGAAGGAAGTGTTAGAGAAGTCTTAAAACACAGCAACAAGGAATGGGTTGTTTAATTCTAAGGGACAGAAGCTGGAAAAAACCTTGACGAACATTTCTTTTGTCCAACATTTATTATATTAGTAGAATGTAATGTAATATAATATACACTAACATTCAAAGGTTTGGGGTTAGAATTTTTTTTTAAAGAAATAAATACTTTTATTTAGTATGATTGCATTAAATTGGATAAGTAAATAAGGAAGTTTACAATGTTACAAAAGACTTCTACTGTAAGACTTAAATACTGTTCTTTTGAACTTTCTATTCAAAAAAGATTCCTAAGAAATGTACCATGGTTTCCTCAAAAATATTAATAAGTAGCACAAATTGATTTTAACATTGATTGTTTTCAAATAATAAGAAATGTTACTTTAGCAACAAATCAGCATATTAGAATGAATTCTGAAGGATCATGTTAGACTGAAGACTGGAGTAAAAGCTACTAAAAATATAGCTTTGGCAGCACAGGAATAGCTTAATACATTCAAAAATGTATTAAAACATTATATATGTATGTATATATATAATATATGTGTGTGTGTTTATATGTATGTATATATATATATATATATATTATATATCAGTGCTGTCAAACGATTAATCGCGATGTTTGCATAATATATGTGTGTTCTGTGTATATTTATTATGTATATATAAATACACACACACACATACAGTATATAGTTTAAAAATATTTACATGTCTATATTTATATTCATATAATTTATATTATAAATAAATATATTTAATATATAAAAATAACATATTTTTCTGAAATATATACGTGCATGTGTGTGTATTTATATATACATAATAAATATACACTGTACACATACATATGTAAACAAACACTTTTATTTTGGATGCGATTAATCACGATTAATCATTTGACAGCACTAATATATATATATGTGTGTGTGTGTGTGTGTGTATATATATATATTACTTTTTTATTAATATATATATATTAAATATATATTTTAATATTTCACAATATTACTGTTTTTACTTTATTTTTATTATTATTTTATTATTTTTATCAAATAAATGCAGCCTTGGTGAACAAGAAATTTTTTTTCAAAAACATTTAAAAATCTTGCTGACCCCAAACTTTTGAATAGTATTGTAAATAATATAAAATATATAACCATGTAAACAACTTTTGCTGATGTATTGTCTCTGTTGGGTATTTTTTGGTGTGTCAGGGGTTTAAGCCCAGCTCAGGAACTGTCCAGGAATTAAATTTCCGCAGTAACAAGAATGTGTGGGGCTACTTCAGCGTGGCGGCTGCTGGAGGTCTGCATGAGTTTGCAGACTCTCAGTTTGGCCATTGCTTCTCCTGGGGAGAGAACCGTGAGGAGGCCATCTCGTGAGTATCTTGTTTTTCAGAAGAGTAGAGCACAGCAGTCGTTACCCAATCACCTTACACCACTACACGGTTATTTCAAATGGAAACATCTGTAAAATATACAATGTCTACAAATGGTTTACTTGCAGTTGACTCTGCATTTAATCACCAAGGAAAAGATAACAAGAGAAATGTTATTTGTTTTGCTGTATGTATCATCTTAGAAACATGGTGGTGGCCCTCAAAGAGCTGTCTATCAGAGGAGACTTCAGGACTACAGTGGAGTATCTCATAAAGCTGCTAGAAACAGAAAGTTTCCAGCACAACAGCATCGACACGGGTTGGCTGGACAGACTCATCTCTGAGAAGATGCAGGTGCATGAAACAACCATCTTCGTTTCACATCACAACTCTCTTGAGCGTGGCTGTTATTGCTTCCAGCCATTTTCAGTCATATATAATCACCTGTGACAGCAGGACACCGTTACATTTCCTCACATCATTGTAACTGTGTGTGTGTGTGTGTGTGTGTGTAGGCCGAGCGTCCTGACACTATGCTGGGAGTAGTGAGTGGAGCTCTGCATGTGGCTGATGTCAACCTCAGGAACAGTGTGTCCAACTTCCTGCACTCACTGGAGAGGTAACAAACCATTTTACATAGCATCTTGAGAGCACACTTAATTATTATACTTTTGTTGTATTGTTTGTATATAGTCCAAATGTATGAGTATTAGGGCTGGGTAATTTCATGATTCCGATTGACAAGCTTTTGATTCTGTTATGATTTTGGTTTGATTCTAATGGATATTAATTAGTTTGGACATACAGTACATGTCAGTTTTTCTTGAGGAAAACGATCTCTCACCTAACGCTGTAAACTATACAGGGAGCCCTATCAGTTGGTACATTACGGTAATATTAAAGGTTAAAATTAACAACAATTCAACCGGCAAATTCAATATTTTTAGATATAATAATCAACACTCAAAAATGTAAATTGCACATAAGTTTTATATAAATTTTTTAATTGTATAATTACATTTATAAGTATGTAACATTTAAACAGTGCCTGTCATAACTTGTTTTCATGATAGATTTATTTATTTAGCATAAATAAAAGAGACATCAGTAACATGCTCATCTCTAGAGTTTTATTTTATTTTTATTTTTTTTGTAGCCGACTAACAAGATATGGTGAAATTACAATTATTGCAGTTCAAGCATGAGCAGAATAGAATCAATATATGTTCATCAAAGTAAAGAAAAATAAAGACTGGTGAAAATTGAGTAATCAGTTGACAACCCAGCTCTAATGAGTATATATGTAGATGTTATTGCAGTGATAGGAAGTTCTCACCCGTTTTGCTCTTTTCTCCTGTGTGTCTGTAGAGGGCAGGTTTTACCTGCACACACCCTGTTGAACACAGTGGATGTTGAGCTGATCTACGAGGGCACCAAATATGTTCTAAAGGTGACCAGACAGTCTCCTAACTCTTATGTGGTCATCATGAATATCTCTTTGGCAGAGGTGGATGTTCATCGCTTGAGCGATGGGGGTCTGCTGCTCTCGTATGACGGCAGCAGCTACACCACCTATATGAAGGAGGAGGTGGACAGGTAGGATTTTGAGTGTAAATACAGGACGGTAAAAACAAGAACATTATGAGAGCTGTTCATGTGAGTGTGTTCATTGTGCTCAGAGTGTAGATTTATCATTTAAAGTCTAGAACTACATTTAAATGTTGGACACTTATATTAACTAAAAATGAGAATGCCATCTATAATGCTTTCAATAAATCAATGCAGTCAGTTTTTTATACAACATATATTCATGTTGTTGATTGATTAAAAAAAAACTAATTAATTGCATAGATTTCTGTAATTAAACCTAACATTAAAATTTGTAATCATAAATATTTTCACACTGAATCTCCAAATTAATGTGGAAGCAGCATAAAGACAGTATTTTAAATATTTATTTAATGGCATCTTTTTACTAAATACTATCAATGCAGTCCAGTATCACTGATACCAGATACTGATGCTTCTTAATTTAATTTAATATTTTATTTTATTAAATTAAATTAAATTAAGTGAGCATTTAGCTGTGCCTTTTATGTAGTGTGTTTGGTCATTTTTTTTTCAGTTGTCTCTTCAACTGAACAAAATGATGCTGTGTTAATTGCGTTATTTTTTAACGTGTTATACAACAAGTATTAATTGCAGAATTAACATGTTATTTTTTTTAAACCAGGAATACAAATACAACGTTTTCCATAATTATTTCATATATTATTACTGATTAATTTAAGAGATGGTAAAAAGTTTATGACAGAAATACAAACCCGATTCCAAAAAAGTTGGGACACTGTACAAATTGTGAATAATTTTTTTTTTACTCACAATTTGTACAGTGTCCCAACTTTTTTGGAATTGGGTTTGTAGTTGCTTGTAGGAAATCAATTTGAGTATGCATTTTATTTTATTCTTTAGGTATCGCATCATTATTGGTAACAAGACGTGTGTGTTTGAAAAAGAGAATGATCCTTCACTCCTGCGCTCGCCATCTGCTGGGAAACTCATCCAGTATACTGTGGAGGATGGTGGACACATGTTTGCTGGACAGTGTTATGCAGAAATAGAGGTGTGTGAGAGTTATCAATCAGCTCTACCTAATTTCCAGAAGTCAGGGTGCACCAGTCCATTGGGACATAAATGTTCCCAGGCTGCTACAAAGAATGTTACTGTAATTTGCCACATCTGTAATGTTGAAAATACAAAAAGTGATTTGTGAGGTAGTTCCTTTACATGTCAATTATACAAGCACTTCCTGTATAAATAAAAAAGTGGATTGTGATAGTGAGAAGTTTGACTATATGCAAGTGTCTTATAACGATACTTGTTTGTTTGTCGCATTCTAAACATGATATATGTGTCTTTTAGGTGATGAAGATGGTGATGACCCTCACCGCCTCGGAGTCTGGCTGTATTCACTACGTGAAGAGAGCAGGTGCAGTGCTTGAGCCGGGCTGTGTCATCGGCAAACTGCAGCTGGACGACCCCAGCAGAGTACAGCAGGTACATGCATGTGTAAATGTATTATGTGTTATCACTTTTCTGTTAGGTTCCCTTTCAGAAGTTCTAGAAGGTTTAAGTGGTTTAGTGTTTCCAATGATTGTGTCTGTTTCAGGCGGAGCTGTTTACAGGAACATTACCCAGTGTTCAGTGTGTGGCTCTCAGGGGAGAGAAGCTTCACAGGGTCTTCCACAGCACTCTGGATCACCTAGTGCACATTATGAACGGCTACTGTCTGCCAGAGCCCTTCTTCAGTGCTAAGGTGAGAAACAGATGTAATCAGGAAACTTCCTCCACATCATAAGACTTCATACCAGTGGTTCACAAACTTTTTAAATCAAAGGCCCCCATTGGCCATGAATATATTCAAAGGTCTAACAATCCTAGCTTTTATACATTTTATAAGTCAATTAAATTACATGATTTTTCCCCTTGTTTATAATATACTGGATTTAAAAAACAAAATGTTTCATCCTTAATTTCTATGAGTATATACAGTATATATATTTAAGAGCTTGGCATACCTAGAAAAATGTAAAGATTTTATTATTCCAATTAAAATAAGAAATATTTATTTATCTTTTTAGCTTATTTGAATACTTATTTTGTCTTATTTTAAATTATTAGGTTATTTTGATTGGAATTTTGCTCTTGGTTGAGAACTACGGCTTTAAAATGACTATTCATAGTTTTTGTTTTTTTTGGCCACATTTTTATTCATTACAAATAATAAATGCACAGAGCTTGATGATATTGATGGTAGAATAGTAGAATTCTACTATTTCACCTTCAACTTAAAAATAAGGTGAAAAAATGTTGAGAAGTTTTATTCTTCTTTTTCGGCTTCATAATAATAATAATAATAACCACTATTATTTGCATTATTGGATGACAAAGGAATATGTCATTATTATAACTTTTCTGCAGTTAAAAAAAGTCAATTTCGTTAGACATCACATTTAAAGTTCTTGGTATGTATAGGCATTAAGATTTGGATGTGTGTGTGTTTTAGCTGAAAGAATGGGTGGAGCGTCTGATGAAGACTCTGAGGGACCCCTCTCTGCCCCTGCTGGAGCTTCAGGACATCATGACGAGCGTTTCAGGCCGTATCCCTCCTGCTGTAGAGAAGGCTATCAAGAAAGAAATGGCTCAGTACGCCAGCAACATCACCTCTGTCCTCTGCCAGTTTCCCAGCCAGCAGGTGCTACTTGGGGTCCTTTGAGTTCATGTCTTTCTGAAGCTGCGAGACTGTGACCTTTGTTTATAAATGCTGTCAAATTTCAATGTCAGATTGCCAATATACTGGACAGTCATGCTGCCACGCTGAACAGGAAGTCAGAGAGAGAAGTCTTCTTCATGAACACACAGAGCATTGTACAGCTGGTTCAGAAGTTAGTGAATAATTTAAACAATCTACACATTTACATACACACAATCAAAGACACACAGGTTAACTGGCTCTCGTGTGTGTTGTGTACCCAGGTACCGCAGTGGCATCAGAGGGCATATGAAGGCAGTGGTGATGGACCTCCTCAGGCAGTATTTAAGAGTGGAAGTTCAGTTTCAGCATGGTAAGACTGCTTCTTATATGGCCAGAAATGATGAGATATTTCTGGAAACTTAAGATGTTGCCTTATTTTATCATGTGACCACTGGATGGCAGTGTAACACTGATTCATCCCTGGTGTATTAAATTAAATAAATACAAAAATATTCAAATATTTAATACATAGAAATAGAAAATAGAAACAAATGATCCCACATGTGAATATTGAAAATGAATATAAAGATACTGCTACCAATATATTCAGAAAACCTCTCCTTTCTCACTAAAATGTAACTACTTTTTAAAATTATTATTATTATTTTTCTGATAATTGCCAGGGTTTTTATTGTTAATTAAAGCTTAAAGCTATTAAAAATATTTTTTGGTGATTGAAATAAAGCTGAAATAAAATAGAATAATTATTTGATTTTTTTTTTTAATGAAAATTAGAAATGTTGCTTTGACAACTAACTGAAATAAATAAGTTTAAGTTGAAATACTAAAATTAAAGCAATATAGAAATGTAAAAAAAATCCTCTAATAAAATAACTGACTTAAGGTATTTGAATAAAATATTAATTTTTATTTAATAATTTTTTTTTATGAATATTTGCCTTTTCTATTCTTTCCATTGTATTAACAGTTTTTATTTTGTATATCGTAGGTGTATTTTGTTTGTATTAATACATTTTTCTATTCATTTGTGTTTGCGTTTGTGTATAATTATCAGGTCACTATGACAAGTGTGTATTTGCACTACGAGAGGAAAACAAAGGGGACATGGCCAATGTGCTCAACTACATATTCTCTCATGCACAAGTCACAAAGAAGAACTCTCTGGTCACCATGTTGATTGTGAGTACACAGTCACACAAAACAGAGAGACTTCAGGAAATGTGGATGTTGGTTGTTGTTGTTTCTTGTAGATTGCACAATGTAATAGCATAGTAATAAATTTATATTTAGACAGTCATATGATTAAAACTTTGGTCACTTAATTCTCTCTGTAGGATCAGCTGTGTGGACGAGATCCCACTCTGACAGATGAGCTCATGGCAATACTCACAGAACTCACACAGCTCAGCAAGACCACTAATGCCAAGGTGGCACTGCGGGCACGGCAGGTTCTCATTGCCTCGCACCTTCCATCATACGAGCTACGGCACAATCAAGTGGAATCCATCTTCCTGTCTGCCATCGACATGTACGGACATCAGTTCTGCATTGAAAACCTGCAGGTAGGTCTGCTGGATCTACAGTGCCATATGCTGGACAGCATTTTGTTAATTTATTTACAGTTTACAATTTAATAAAGGACTCCCATTCAGTTAATTAAGAGTCATTTGAATTGAATTGGCTACATTAACAGAAATGTTGAAAAGAAATTCGAATGGCAGTGATAGGAAGTAGAATTTTCTAAATTGCCGTTCAAATAATTTTAATAAACGTAACTTTATTATTTATTCCCTTAAATGTAGAACACATTTTTCTCCAGACGCACTTTTATAAATTAAGTACAGTACTGTCAAATTATTTAGCACAGACGTTAAAACACACTTTACACTTTACCATATTATTTTGTAATGTATTATTATAATTATATAAAATGAACAAGCCATGTAAGTACTTTAACAGTTTTCTAACTGTCAGGTGAATAATAAAAATATGATAAATTGATACATTGATACAAATGTTAATATGTAATATTTAATATGTAGTTAAATATTGTTTTTATTTTATTGTTTGATTCATTCAACTAGTTACACTATCAAATAAATGCAGTTATTTTGAACATTCTATCCATCCTGAAAATAATTATGGGGGGAAAAAATATCATGGTTTCCGCAAAAAAAAAATCTATTTAATTTAATTCAAATTAATCAGCACAACTGTTTTCAGCACTGATAATAATAAAAAATGTTACTACTAATAATAAAGGCCACCAAATCAGCATATTAGACTGATTTCTGAAGGATCATGTGACTGGAGACTGGAGCTTTGCATCACAGGAATAAATTGCATTTTAAAATATATTAAAATAGGAAATTGTAATAGTATTTCATAAAATAGTTTCTGTTGTAATTCTGATAAATAAATGCAGCCTTAAGAGACATACAAAAATTCGAAATCTTATTCCAAACATTTGAACAGTAGTATATTCTTAAAGTTTCATGTGATGCCTCTACTGGAACAAAAATTTACACTCTACATTTAAGTTGTAATATTTTTCTCTAAAACATTGTGTATCGTCAAATTATTGATGTCTTTCTTGGTTTTCTCTAGAAACTGATCCTGTCAGAGACATCCATCTTTGACGTGCTACCAAATTTCTTTTACCACAGTAATCAGGTGGTACGGATGGCTGCTCTAGAGGTAAGACTCTGTCATTTTACATTTATCCGTTTACATTTATTCATTTGGCAGATGCTTTTATCCAAAGTGACTTATTGAGGAATGCAACAAGCGATTTATCATACAAGGGCAATAAACACGAGAAGTGCCCTTATACAAGGTTTTAGTCATCATTCTAAATAGTAAAATCTAGGACAGAAAGGGATAAAGGATAATAAGAGTATAGAAAAAGTGAAGGCATAGAATTTTTTTATTTTATTTTATTAATGAGGCGGCAGTTAGATGCTCACGGGAGAGATGAGTTTTCAGTTGTTTCTTGAAGATTGTAAAGGATTCGGCTGTCCGGATGAAGATTGGTAGGTCATTCCACCAGCGAGGAACAGTGAAAGAAAACGTCCTTGAAAGTCATTTTGTGCCTCTCTGCGATGGGACCATGAGGCACCACTCATTTACCGACCGCAGGCATCTGGAGGGATGTAGACGAGTAGGAGAGAGCAGAGGTAGGAGGGTGCGGAGGGTGCGGAGCCCGTGGCTGTTCTGTAGGCAAGCACCAATGTCTTGATCTTGATGCGATCCGCGACTGGAAGCCAGTGCAGAGATAAGAAAGCAGTGTTACACGGGCTCTCTTGGGCTCATTGAAAACAAGACGTGCTGCTGCATTCTGAATCATTTGCAGAGGTCTGATTGCAGATGGTAAAAGTCCAGCCTGAAGAGCATTGCAATAGTCCAGCCTAGAAATGACAAGGGCCTGGATTAGAAGCTGTGTTGCATGCTCTGTTAGGAATGGTCTAATCCAAAGAATTTGTATTATAAAAGTAATAAAAGTATTTATTTTTGTCTGTATAAGATGCAGAACATGCTTCTTTCTCTTTACTCAGGTGTATGTTCGTAGAGCTTACATCGCTTATGAACTCAACAGCGTCCAGCACCGTCAGCTGAAGGACAACACCTGCATCGTGGAGTTCCAGTTCATGCTGCCCACATCTCACCCTAACAGGTACCTAAAGGTGCAGTGCAACCCTGCTTCCCCTATCTCTCCCACCCCTCACCGGGACTGTGGAGGAACATGTCAAAACACTATAAACTGGAGCAAATATTCGTTTGAATTCTCTGCATGAATAAAAGATATTGGTTGGTTGTGACATAAAGTCTCCTCCACTGTACCACAGTCCACTTCCCATCACACATTTAAAATGCTCTACCTGTGCACAATCTATGCCACTGATTTAATGTCTGCTGTGATTAGAAGGTCTGTATGACATAGGAGTAGAAAAGCATTATTTAGTGACACAGGGTCTGAATCACAGGGCCAAAAACAGTTCTTCTTTAAAGTGTCTCTCGTCTGTGCTGGCCACGTTTCAGGTGACACTGGTTTTTACAATGCAAAGAATGCGCCCAATAGGACATGCTCAGCGATTGTTCTGACTGACTGTCTACCAGCTTGCACTTTGTGCTCTTCTTTTTTTTATTCACTGTTGATTCATGCATGTGAACTGATTCAGTGTAGCCTCTTCTGATGCATGCTGAGCAATTTAGTTTTTGTGCATTTAGTCATATTTTACTTTTTTTTTTTATCTCCCCATACTCCCAGCATGTGCTCTTCCAGCTGCTTTGCCTGTGATTTGTGTCAACTGAGTGGCTTATGCATTGTACTGTGTTAAAGTACATGAAAGAGATTTTAGCTGCATTTACTGCAGTGTTTTGAGAGCTGAATTGTTGCATGTGATGGAGGGGTGATCGTTTGTGAAGTGTGTGGCTTGGTTTAGATTACAAGTGTTGTGGATCTCACAAAACCCTGACCTGTCACAATTTTAAACCCCTAAAATCAAGGTAGGAAATTGATTTTAATATGTATACATATATATATATAGGGATGCACTGATGTTAAATCCTGGCAGGATTGCTGTGGCCGGTAATTGATAAATGGCCATTAATTACAATTCTGAAATATTTTGTGTGTATAAAAAAAGGTCAAGTAAAATAAAATCATATAAAATGATTAAGACCAAAGTATTACTTTTTACTGTGTTATTAATTGCTGTTTTCAAAAATGTACTTTAGTAAAATGTAAATGAAAGCAATAAATGCATATTAAATATCCATTATCATCTGGTGTATACTGTAACCAATATCAAATGATGCCAATAAATAAAATCGCTAATATCGAGTGATAAACAATATGGTACCAATATACACAACCATTCAAAAGTTTGGTGTCAATAAGATTTTTTTTAATACTTTTGAAAGCTGATTTATTACACAAGTAACTTCTTATCATTATCAATGCTGAAAACAGTTGCTTAATATTTTGTGAAAACTGATACTTTTTTCCTGAAGAATCTTCGATTAGAATAGAATAGATTAATAAAAATCATAAGAACAGTGTTTATTTGAAATTGATTTTTTTTTCTTTTTTTGTAACAAATTAAAAAGTCTTAACCATCGCTTTTTATCAGTTTAGGTGTCCTTGCTAAATTAAAAGTATTAAAATCGTACTGACCCTAAACATTTGAACTGTAGAGAATTGTGCACTCCTATTTTTGCATTAAATATGAAGCATCACTTTAGAAGCTTTAATATTTTTTTTTTGCCTTGTCATAATTAATTCCACCTCCCAATTTGTCATTATGTAATATATTTTTCTTCTGAGCTTATTAGTAATGTTATGTTATTTTAAGTGTTGTAGTTTTTAATTACTGCAATACAATACTTTTTTTAATAATAACATGTAGTACAGTTTTTATTCAAAACAGTGCAATAATAAGAAAAGGGGAGAGTGCTTAATTAAGCAGATTTAAAAATGTTTTAAAGCTCCTAAAACAGCCAACATTTTCTTTAAAGAAAATATAATTTATTATTTCTTCCATTTGATTTTGGGGTGAAATGTGATCAGGATTTGTTTTTGAGAGGTTTTGTAACATTTACCCTGAAATGATCGAAGTCAGTCAGTTATGCATTTATGCACTAACATCATCCAAATAATCACTTGAGACTCATTTGAGACACTTGTATAATTCAATTAAACTTTGTGCAAATGCAACACAATTGTCTTTGGACCACTTTTCATTAGCAGCAGTCTGCTGGTCCAAGTTAATATGTGCATAAATAAGCGCACAGAAATTAGATTGGATCTGTCAGTTATGTGAAAGTGCCACACACTTCTGATCTCTGACTGACTCCTCCCGCTGATGCCTGACACTAACCAATCAGTAATCAATCTTGTTTGATTGCAGAGGGAACATCCCCACTCTAAACAGGTATGGTACACATTCTTTCTTCCCTAAACCAAACTGTAGACTTAGAGTAGAAGAGCAGAATGGTCAAACACATACATTTTAAATGGTAGTCAGTGTACAGTGCATACTATGCAGTAGTTATACATATTATTTTTGATTATTCAAACATAGCCAATGTATAAAATATGTATTTTAAGTCAAATGATCAAAGCTTTTGTGTGTCTCTCAATATTTTGAATCAAACGATTGCAGATACTATGTGTGTAAGTTTGTGTTTTAATGAAAACGGCTCTTCATTGGTGCTTTATTCTGTTGATCTCAGTAAATACGAACTAATTTGCATGGCTTATTGCACCACTCTCAACACAAATGTGTGTGGTTCTGTCTGAAATGATATTGTTTGTGTGTGCGTGTGCGCGTGTGTGCGTGCATGCAAATTAAGATACTCCCGTAATATGTTAAGTGAAGTGAAATTGTTTAGACCTCATACTGGGTTTGAATTAACTGCATACTAGTGGCGATTAAATCTGTTGTGTGTATGTTTGTGTGATGTGATTGTCCTCCCAGGAAACTGTCTGCCCCACTACAGGACTACAAACCTCCAGATATCACAGCTGATGCTAGTGACTCTGCTGAGAGTGAGGACAGGTAGTGCAGGACAGACTACAGGGTTTAATCACAGACAGGGTTTAATCGGTCAAGAATAATCTATGCACACCGTTGTTCTATCTGATATCTGGGTGTGAATATTTTAATTAGTCTTAAGGGAAGAGATTGCTGTCGATACTAACATTGAACAGGAGACTTGTCACCTCCTGAAATTTTGACATTTCTGGTAGATGTGCTGATTAGGCTTATAATTATGGGTGTTATTAAAGGAATATTCTGGGTTAGATATAACTTAAAATCAACACTTACGGCATGTTACCACAGGAAAGAATTTTGACTTCCTGTCCTTCAGTTTGTAAAATCTGGAAAAATGCATTAATAATAAAGCACTTGCAGTAGAAGTCAGGCCAAAGTGTACAGCACCGTAAAGTAACATTTAAACCATCTAGAACTTCACAGCATTGCAGCAATATCAAACATTTTACACTTCTGCTTTTATACCATCTAGTCTAGGATTTTTGATGCCATGGACACCCAGTTATAATGATCCCCTTGGCAGGGACACCTTTCCTGAAATATAAAAGCAGCTGTATATTTTCATGAACTGTATCAAAGCCCATTTTATAATGTGTGTGAAAAATGTGGTGTTGTAAATAATTTAAAAAAAAAAGATAATTATATATATATATATATAATATTATTATTTTTAACTGGAAAATATTTACTTTTTATCAAGTTAACAGTGTATCTAATAAATATGGAGCCCCACATAGCATGCGTGAAAAAATATATAAAAATTATTTCCCACGACTGATTCATTTGTGGCCATATTTTATGATTTGTTCTCTGGTTTTAGTTAAATTGCAGCCACAACATATAATTTTTTCCCCCTCATCTTGGGTAAATCATGGACTAGTTTATTACCTTGTTTTAATTTAGTTAAAATTGTGTGCATAGCTCTATACTTAACTTAAGTAGTTAAGCTCTATAGTTAAGTTAAGTAGTTAAGTATACTTAAAGAGGTCCTATTATGCTCTTTTACAAAGTCTTGATTTTGTTTTGGGGGTGTACTAGAACATGCTCTCATGCTTGGTGATAATGTGAAAAACACATTATTTTTCACATAATTTACATTATTAAAATACCTTTCTCCCCATCCTGGCACAAACGGCTCGATTAGTTCTAAATGTGAATAACTAAATGTGTTGTGATTGGTTAGCTGTCCCAGTGCGTTGTGATTGGCGAACAGCTTAGACTGTGTTTCAGTACTGCCACGCCCCCTTGCTCCGTCTTTCAACAAAAGCTTTTTGGCGAATCCGGCAGGCACTGTACTCCCTCATGTTGTGGAAGCCTGTCCTCAGTAAAATGTGCAGCACACAATAGCAAATTGGGGTTATAATGCTCAGGGACAGAGTTAAAAAATAAATTGCAACCACTGTTTCCTGACATCATCCGCTTTCGGAAGCCCAAACAAAGACGTTTGGGCACGGAGGTGAAAAAAACAGCGTCTCAGGCGGTCGCGCACTGGACGAGAAGCACAGTGTCGCGTCGCGCCACATCTTTAAAATTCAAATACATTATTTTCTATGAGTGTAGGCACACTGGCGGCGCCGTTCGGCGGCTGAAATATCTCCCTTTGGAGTGGACTTTGAGATTTGTAACTTTCTAGATCTTTTTTATGCCCAAACATACACACAATACACACTGACTAAAATTAAAAAAGTGAAAAAGCATAATAGGACCCCTTTAAGTAGCTCCGTCAATAAAATAAAATTATCAGTTAATTTCACTATTTCTGATTTTATAAAGCAGAATTAAATTGTAATATTATCAAATCTATTGAATCTAAAACTTTAAAAAGAAAAAAAGGTTGTTAAACATTGTTAATATCTTGACTTTGAGAATGCTAAAAATATATTTTGCACGTTTTTCACAGACCCGTTTAAGAACCTCTGCTTTGCCAACATGCCCCATAGACTTCCATTGTAAATGTGTCACAATAAACCCATTTCTTTTGTTTTTTCAAATCGAGGGATGGCAACTAATTAAGGTAATTATGATATGGTAAACAGCAGGCCACAGCTAGATTATGTTTAACCTGGAATATTCTTAACTAACCTGTACCTCCACCATGAATTTCAATGAAAGTGAATGCATGAATTCACCCATATAGTGAAGTTTCGGTCATACTTCTTTTTTCCTTTAACATCTGGTTTAATTGCCTCCTGACAACTGGCCCCTTTTATAACATTCAGATCTTACACATCTTGTGAATTCACATTCAGCTTGTGAGGAGGCGATGCTGCTTCCATTCACTCCTCTGATCTAGACCGATGGTGTGATGGTGATGATTTGATCTTTCTCCTGGGGTGGTCTGCCACATTTTTTAGCAGTTAGGTGTATGCAGCTGTGTTAATAACATGCCTTTTTGTTTGTGCGGGTGTGTTGTTCTCTCAGAATGTCCTTTTCCTCTAACTTGAACCACTATGGCATGATCCACATGGCCAGTGTTAGTGATGTGCTCCTAGACACCTCCTTCACCCCACCCTGTCAGCGCATGGGCGCCATGGTTTCCTTCCGCTCCTTCCAGGAGTTCACCAGGTTAGTGTGTGTCTACAGTAATTGGAAAGGTGTTTAGTACAGACACGAAATCGAAATATTCCTGTTTATTTGCTTATTAAATGACACTGATCTTACTTCACACAATCTGCATAAAAAATGTAACCCATGCAGTGCCGATCCTAGACTTCTGGGGGCCCTATGCAAAACTGTGTCGGGGGGGGGGGGTTGGGGGGTTATGAGCGAATGAATTAAACCCATTTGTCCGTGTTTCACTCCGTCTCGAATCACGCTCGCGGAAAGTGCTTGAGAAACAAAAAATTACTCTTTCAGCTAATTTTATTTGTCTCGAGCAAGACATTACATGATTTGATTGATTTTTACATAGAAAGGGCGACAGCGCACCGCATTAAAAGAAATGATCATTCATGTTTTCATAACCGCTGGCCAAATTCAAAAATGAAACTAAAATTAAATCATATTTAAGAACAAGGGAGCCCCCTGGTGTTTCGGGGGACCTACGCATCTTGCATATTTTGCGTATAGGGAGGATCGGCTCCGAGCCCATAAATAAACAAGTAAAATAAGTTTAAAACACTCACACAAGAGAGAAGCCAGATTGTCTGAAGCTCACTGATTTTGTTCTACAAAAGAGTGGGACTGGGGCCACATGTCTTGGGGACATATTGAGACCGCATGACTACAGTAGACACACACCACATGATTAATCACTCTATTTTTGTTATCCCCTATTGTTGGACACTTTCATTAATTAAATTAGTACATTAAGGGTGACAAGTAGATCTAAAAATATGGTATTTTTAGCATCTTTAAGAGAAAAGCATTTGCATGATGTTTCATCCACACCAGTAGGTGTCAGTATAAACACCACTGTCTTATTGCGACACACAAACTTCAATAAATATATTTTTCATACTCTTCTATTGAAATGTAATAACATTTATTAATAACTATAACTATTTTGGAGTTTCAACAAGATAAGTTATTTACGATATTATCATATTTGTAGTATTACTACATACTATATATAGTATATATTTGTAGTATATTACTATATTCATTTTCTAAATGTCAGTTTTCCTAAATGCGGGTATACTGCAAAACCCTCATTGCAGACCTATCAGATCCCAGCTAGATCCCCAGCACACTGATTGTTGTGTCGATCTGAAATACTTTTAAACCTGTAATGTGACATTTTGAGAATGGCGTTTCATGTTGTCTTTTATAGCTGTTTTCTCAAAATGTACATACGTTTGCTGGTTGAGTGTCTTACGTGACTTTTCACAGGAACATTAAGGAAGTGTTGAGCTGTTTCTCTGACTCACCCCCCTCTACTCCAACCTTTCCTGAAGGGGGCAACCCTGTGCTGTATGGAGAGGAGGACAACAAGGTGAACCTTTTATCTTCTGAACCTGTCCAAAAAAAAGGGAAAAAATAAAGATAATAAGATCAGACATTAATATTTGATTGATGCATTGAAGATTGAATTGATGCAAGGAAGCTGTTGTTTGGAAAATTATTATTTTCTATCCCTAGTTTATATTGTTTTTGTTTGTCTTACTACAGAGCATTCAAGATGAGCCAATTCATATCCTTAATATGGCCATAAAGACGGACAGCGACATTGATGACGATGGACTGGCGGCCATGTTCCGCGAGTTTACCCAGTCTAAGGTGAAACAGAGTTCTGTTCGCTATATGTTCACAGAAATGTTAAACTCGCAGTGAGTTCATTTTCATTCCCATCATTTTTACCACAGAAATCTCTGCTGTTTGAGCATGGCATCCGAAGACTTACCTTCCTGGTTGCTCAGAAGGTATGCTTTCAGAATGACATTTGAGCATGATTCCTCTCTGTCACTCCTTCTCAATCGAAATTTCAATGAAATAATCTGCAATCAGTTGAATGTTTATTTGAATAACTGCAATTCTTAGTAACTGATCTCCAATCTAGTACACCCACTGCATGTGTGTCTTTTCCTCTTTGCTCTTGACGCCATTATTAACAGGATTTCAGGAAGCAAGTCAACTGTGAGGTGGACCAGAGGTTCCATGTAAGTAGTTGTGGAATGTTTGAGACATTGGCTCTGTTCCACAACCTGTCGAGGTGCCTCACTGTCTACACTCGAAATAGGCAGCTACTTTCTTAGGCAGCATCTTAACCGGAATGGAACCTCACAAGTGACTGAACTGAAACATTCTGCATAGACGTTCATGCAGGACACACCAGTAGCACTAGTTGTCTGAAGTGCATGAGAAACTTGGCTTTAGCTCACTTTTGGTTCTGGTAGAGAGGAACATTAACATGTTGCGAAGCTAATGCGTACTCGTATACTAAATATAAAATACATGGTGCACACAGTTCAATTTTAATTAGACTATTTTAATGTAGTAATTCTCAGTATTGAATGAAATGATTTTTGATTGGCATAATCATGTTCACTGTCCTGGATGTTAGCATGTTGCTAAACTAATGACAGTACTCTCATGTATGAAATTTAGGCTGTCATTTTTAAAAGCTGCAATCAAATTCATTGCATGATACGCTGATTAATCAAATTAATCGCTAGTAATTTCTTACTGTATATCAGTGATTGAGTCCCTAAATGGAAATATTGGATATAGACAAATAATCATTGAAATTAAGTCATTGAATAGAAAAAAGTGGCTTTGTAAGTCAGTGTTATTTGTTTTATATAATTGAATATAAGTTTATATTTTTATGAATTAAACTATATAAAGGTATTATTAAAAATACTCTTTTTATTAACATTTTGACTCCTAGGTTTTGGAACAGAGCCATTATAAATGGTCTCTTAATTAAGTTACAGACTTAATTATAAGACTGTTCAGTCTTTGAAATGTACAAAACCTGTTTTAGTTCTGTAAATGTCCTGTAGTGAAGAATACAATGTGCTGTATCATTAATATTCAATTTTCTGTCAATAGTAAACACACTATCAGTAAAAAGTTTAGACACACATTCTTTACTTTTCTTTATGATGACTATTCTTCACATTTAAAAAAAAAAAAACAGTGAAGTCAAAGCTGGGAAATAATGCAAGTGTCAGTATGGGAATCATCCAGTGACCAAAAAAAAGTTTCTTATATTTTGTCTTCTTCAAATTTGACACCCTTCAGTATGTAGACACAATTTATATATTTATAATTAATAAAAAAAATTGCTTTCATTTATTAAAAAAATTGTCAAACTATTTTTCTTATTTATTTAAAATTATATAATTATAAAAAAACTATTATAAATTATTATATTTAAAGTACAGTTCTGGTTTGGGGTTAATCAGATTTTTTTCTTTTGAAATAAGCATTTATTTAATCAAAAAAGATACAGTAAAACAGTAATATTGTGTAATATTATTAGAAATTAAATGTAATGGCAAAGCTGAATTTGCTGAATATGTTGATTTGGTGCTCAAGAAACATCTCTTATTATTATGTTGAAAACAGTTGTGCTGCAATATTTTAGGGCAAGCCATAATCCATTGTTTTTCAGGTTTCTTTGATGTATAGAAAGTTCAAAAGAATAGTTTTAACTTTTAATCAATTTATAAAAAATAAAAATAAAAAATCCTACTTTCCCCAGATTTTGAATGGTATTGTAGATGTTTATGATATTACTAATAATGAATAATAAGCAGTATCACATTGCATCTATTTTATTTATATTTATCATGGGAAAAATTAATTGAGTCATGTGTGTCCAAACATATAAATGGTACTGTGCGTTGCACTAAGGCAGCAGTTGCACATTTTCAGTTTCATTTTTTCAAATGTTGGTTTTCAGTGATTTGTCACTGTGCTAGTCACCATTTAATTTAATGTGTCAGTGATGTGCTGACTTTTTCTGTCTCAAAATAAAAATGCTATTTCATGGAGTTAAATAGAATTGATAGTTTTTTTAAATGTTTGCAAAATCATCTTTTGTCATTGTGACTGTCAGAGTTATGTGTTTGTATCATTGTTGCCAGCTGTTATATGTTTGTCTAGACGTGGGGAAAATTATAGATTTATTTATGGTTATTTGTATTTCTTTACCTTTACCAATGACTGGCTGACTCTCTTTTGTCCTCTGTCTCTCTGTCATCAGATCATGTTCCAGGCCTATGGAGATAAGCAGGGTCCTCTTCATGGCATGCTCATCAACACACCCTACGTCACTAAAGACCTCCTGCAGTCCAAACGCTTCCAGGCCCAGAGCCTCGGTACCACCTATGTCTATGACTTTCCAGAGATGTTCCGTCAGGTATCTCTAAAGACTAGTCTAGTAATGGCAAACCTTTACACATTTTAAGATTTAATTTTATTTCAATATATATTCACCATTCAAATGTTTAAGGTCAGTAAAAAAAAAAATGTTAAGGAAGGAAAACTTTTATTCAGCAAGGACGTGTTACATTGAGCAAAATTGGCAATAAAGACATTTTTTAATGTTGCAAAAGATATATATTTATATGTTCTATGTTCTTTTGCACTTTCTTTTCATCAAACAATCCTGAAAAATATATATCATGGTTTTCCAGAAAAAGTACTGTTTTCGTAATTGATAATGATATTAAATATTACTTGAGTGGTTATCATTTCATCATATTAGAATAATTTCTGAAGCATCATGTGACACTGAAGACTGGAGTAATGTCTGCTGAAAATTCAGCTTTGCATCACAGGAATAAATTACATTTTAAAATCTTGTAAAATGGAAAACTGTTCTTTTAAATTGTAAAAATATTTCACAATATTTCTGTTATTACTTTATTTTTGATCAAATACAGCTTTGGTGAGCATAACACCGTAGTGTTTTGAGTATCTGTGTGTTTGGTGGTGCTCAGGTGACATGCAGGGCCATTGGAATTGGAGCATATCTGGTGAGACTGGGCCAAAGAACCATACAGGTGGAGAACTCTCACATCATCCTGACTGGAGCTGGAGCTCTCAATAAGGTCAGCAGCTGCACCCGTTAATGTGTTTTCTGGTTTAGAGTTAGAATCCACTACATGCCAACTGTGCCTCCTCAAAGCAGTTTTATAATTCGCCTAGTATGCCTTGTATGCTTTCAAAGGTCTTCTCTGTTGTTTAGTTGCGTCCATGAAAGATGGCATTTGCACATAAATTGCCTGTTCACTCTGCTGATAAGGGCATTTTAATTGGCCTCTCTTTTAATTGCATGAAGTAATTTGATTGGGCAGAGGCAGGAATTGTGACAGGTTAGCGTGAACTCCAAAAGCCTTGTGTGCACTCAACTATGACCCAAATAAATGAATCCCTAATTCACGCAATTACCACAACTGCGTTACAATATGACTTTTATGAATCAGCCAGTTTCTTATTTTACTGGTGACTGTGATTGGATGTGGTTGGCTGTGCATTCAAGCACATGTTAAAGGAACAGCCCACCCAAAAATTTAAATTCTCTCATCATTTATTCATCCCTCATGTCATTCCAAACCCATATGACTTTATTTCATAAAACACAAAATGAGAAAATTTGGTAGCAGTATTGTTCCGCGTGTACATATTGTGTGCTTATACAGTAAAAATAACTGAGTAATAACTATATACTATCCCTGAACCTACCTCTAAACCTATACTTAACACATGTAGTTATATTATACTACCCAGTAATTTCTTGGGTAAGAACTTTAAGTACACGCACTGTAAAATAAATTATAACCAAAAATGTGTGTGTAAAGTTTGTACTGTTGAGTTTTTATGTGTTACATATGAATTACTATGTAATTGGGGTCTACTGATTTCAGGCTTAAAAAATTAAACAAGGTACCCCATGTGCTTTATTGGAAACAGAAATTATTTTTCTACAAACTGTGGGACAGTATAAAAACTGGTATCTCAGTATAAAGACAATAGAAGTCACCTGCCATGATAGAATGTGTGTGTGTGTTTCTGTAGGTTTATAATTCACCCCTCAGTGACTGCCATCCCCCCGCGTCTCTCTCTCTGTCTCCCGTCATGATGCTGCAGCTCCTGCAGGAATAATAGAAAGAGAAGCGTGAAGTTGTTATTTGCATAGAAATAGGCTGATGCCTGGGGCTGAGACCGGGGAGGGACACCCATATCATTCCTCTGAGAACAGAATGAGCACTTCTACTGCTACAGATATCCCTGTCTCGCTCTGCCTTTCTCCCATCACTCTCTGTAGCTCTAGATTAGGGTTGGGAATGATTCTTATTCAGAACAATTTCCTTTAACGATTCTTGAATGTTCGGTCTGGACAGAAAAACGGTATTCAGATATTTCAGGCACGGCCATGTGTCACGGCCAATGTCTGGTTGTCCTCTCTGGAACCGCAGGAATGCCCCATCTATCTCCATCTGAAAATGTTCTTTACAGTCCCATTACTGTGTTAATTAGAGCAGAACCGTGATCGACTCATTTACAAATACCCGTGATAAGCATTACCACACAGGTCTCAGGGCACATCATGTTTGCAAGGGAGCCTAGCTGTTACAAAGAAGTCTGTCTCATTCAGAGTTTCCTTTCTGTGGATGATCAAGCCTTAGTGATTCTATCACTGTGGAAGGTATGGAAGAGCTAAGTTTTTCATTAGCCATTGGAACAAAAGAAAGTACATACCAGACACATGTATGCTGTCGGGAGTTGGAGTCAATGCCCTGACCAAAACTATATTCCCAAAATTCTAAACTAGACCTCTTGCACTCCAGATCCAAACCAGTCTTATATAAGACCATAAGCTGAGATACACCGTAGATGCAGTCCAAGGGAGATTTCACACTAGCAGTTTAGTTTGAAACAGGCAAAAAAACTGGTAATATGAAAGTGCACCACGGTACAGAACCGTGAAGCTATCTAGAGGAGGATGTCTAATGGAACAATTCATGTGCACTGATTGTATAAATTACAGACTTACAATGGCTGCCACGTGCGCATGCGTGTGTCCGTTAAGTCCACAAGACCGTAGGGTGTCACATTTGTAATTTTAGCATTCAGAAGGGTGCTCACAAGCGCCTCCTTTGCGGCTGTTATGCGCCCTCAATCCGCACATCTGCCAAGCCCGCACTGGTGCGAGCTCTGCAGCAGACTTCTACCCGACAGTCAAAGTGGCATTACGTCACGAAAGTGCGGACTCAGAGGAAGACCGCAAGGGTTTAGGGTGCCATATGGGACAGGGCCTAAGATTTTGGAACTGCGTAAAACAAAAATATATTGGCCAACATTGTGTTCTCTATAATGCTAGCTTGTGATGACACAAGATGCACTGGGTTTCAATAGAATCAAGTGAGTCTAAAACCAGACCAACGCTGTAAGGGGCACCGGGAACAAGTGCACTCTGATTCAGACCACACTCATCGCAGCAAATGTGCCTAGTGTGAAAGCTTTCCAAGAGATCCAGATCATAACCCAAATCAATGTATGTGGTCTCAAGACCAAGACTCCCAAGATCAAGACTCTGGTATGAACATAGCCACAAATTTAGTAAGTTTGAGTGTTACGTTGGCATTGGCTTTTTTAGAAGGGGTAAATAAATAGCCAGTTGTGAGTCAAACAGTTTACTTTTGAAACAGTGTATTAATTTTTCTTGTGAGGAAAGCAGAAATTAGAGAAGCTGAGTAGTAAATATCTATGCCACTAGCAGCACCACACACAATTGCAAAATCACCAACACACTCTTCCTAGTACACTTGCCTAGAAGTTGCCCAAATACTTGGATTTGGTGGTTTGTTTAATTGGGATTGGAGCTAAATTCTGCAAGACCGTGACACTCCAGGAACGGGATTGGACACCCCTTCAATATGCCATTGTTCAGCCCAAAAGGTAGTCTTGCTCCAAACTCATGCCATTGATTCAACCAGAAGTTGTCAAGGAGCTCAAATGAACAGAAATGCTTCACAGTATTTACACTACCACAAAAATTACATCACTCTGCTGAAAACATTGTGTGTGATTTCTTTAATCAGTGTGTGAAGGAAGGTGAAATCTGAGTATTGATGTAGTCCCAGAGGCATAAAAAAACCCTTACTCTCTGCCACTGACCACTCGGTGACACCGTCATTCTTCCCGGGTCATTGACAGCATTGAGCCGAGAGCAGACTCTCCTCAGCCTCCAGCACTGGGCTGACTGCCTGTGTGATGGTATTGATCCACACAGCCCCAGGACCTCCATAGCACTGACACTGCCATAACACACAATATACACACCACGATTCCTAGTTTTGTGTTTCCTCAAGTAAGAAGCAAGAAGAAGAGTTTGTGACATCACATTGATCAACATAAAGTCTGGTCCACGTTGTAGTTTATTCTGGCCAAAACGGTCTCATTACAGTCTGTTGTCAAGGTGGCACCATCAATTATACGTTAATGGAGTTGTTTGGACTTTGAGCATCATTGCAATGCTTGATTGACACCAGGGGTAGTGCTGTAGCTTGACTCCTGAATCCATTCAGGAGTTCAATGGCAGTAATATGTAAAGACTAGTGGGACATGTCTGACCAACATGTAAAATGACCAACCACAGTTCATTTTTTTTTTATGTGATGTTTATGGGCAGGAGTTAATATGAAATCGATGGTTCCACAATATTAGACTGGTGTGCAACCAAGTGATCGCTAATTCTCATAATGGCATATCAGTCTCCATGAAGACTACAGACAGCAATGAAGAAATTACTGTAAAAGGTGTGTAGACTAAATACTTTAAGTGAAGTCAAAGAACGAATGATTATGATGTAATTTTAAACAAACTTTGGCCGAAGCAAAGATGTTTTGGAGTTCATTTTGGTGTTTAATCACCTTTAAATTGCTATTGGCCTTTGATAGCATTATAGGTGATAGGCCTTTGATAGCATTTCAGGTTAATTTCTTCACTCAGTTCCCAGAATAGTGGCCTACTTCGAACTGATGTTTACCCTTGAGCAAAGAACATTTGGCGAAGAAACTTCTCCCAAGAGTATATTGTGGCTTTAACTAATGTACTGACCATTTCACAGACAAAACTCTGAAACCAATGCATAATATAAAGTTCTTGAGGATATCTTCACACCAACTGCCTTAAAACTGCTCAGTATCTTATTCAATGTGATGTATCTCACAAACATACTATACACAATCCAGCAACTAGTTCTTCTTCAGTAATACTCAAGAGTTGCAGACTTGTGAACAAACCTTCTTCATTCACCGCTTTGCTCTTTCTCCACAGGTTCTGGGTCGTGAAGTGTACACCTCCAATAACCAGCTGGGTGGAGTACAGATCATGCACAATAATGGTGTCACACACACCACTGTGTGTGATGATTTTGAGGGAGTGTTTACATTACTACTCTGGCTGTCTTACATGCCAAAGGTATGCAGAAGACACTGTGACATGAAACCCAGAGAATCTAAATTCGAGTCTAACAGTGCTGTTCTCCTTCAGAATAGGTCGAGTCCTGTGCCGATGCTCAGTGCTAAAGATCCTATCGATCGGCCAGTGGAGTTTGTTCCTACGAAGGCACCTTACGACCCACGCTGGATGTTAGCAGGACGTCCCAGTCAGAGTGAGTAGATGCTGCAACCCTAGACTTCATTACACGTTTAGCTCTGTTGACAGCATATGTGGAAAGATTGTTATCGTGGACCCTCTTAGATGTACTTCCATTGTAAGTGCCTTACTGTAATAAAAATTCTTGCTTCAAAAACAAAAAACAAGGGACGCTGAGGAATGTTTCTGTGTCAGTGACATTATGCTGTCAAAAGAGCTCAACTTGTCAGCTTGTTGAAGCCTCATACAGTGTTATCTTTTGTATTAATTGTGCTAAGTGATTTGTTATTAGATGGAGGAAGTGTCCAGTAATGGATGGATGTGGTCTAAAGGTTTGTTTGAGGCACAGAACTAGGTCTCTCCACTCAAGAGATAAGACACTGGGATATATGGAGTGTTTTTTATTGGCGAGACAGATTACACATCACTGTAATTGCCACAGTGAGGTGGGGAGATACCGAGAACAGATTGCATGGAGAAGAATCTTTGTCTCAGTGCAGAGACAGGTCTAGGTGTAAATTAATGGTAACCCTATCCTGCAGCAAGCATGTGCTTCCCCTCGGTTAAGCTCAGCATATTTCTGATGAAGATAGGATGCTAATGCAGCTCTAACGGGCTCTCTCCTTCCATACAGACATTAAGGGTGCGTTGGTGAGCGGCTTCTTTGACCACGGCTCTTTTCTGGAGATCATGCAGCCGTGGGCACAGAGTGTAATCGTAGGGCGGGCCAGGTAAGCACCAATAAATACTGTCGCCCCAAAAAGTACTGGGACTCTAAGGCAAGTCCTAAAACTTGCAGATGGCACTTGGTCTGATATTGTAATTTAAACAAACATCTGTAGAGCTCTCAGAACTAACCATTTTTAGAAGGGGTTTTCTTGAGAAGTATACTTTTTATATACTTCTTATAGTTGTTTAAATAAATGGCAAATGCAGTGATGCATATTCACAAATACTTATTTTTGTAATGATTAACCACACAATCTAAGCCTTTACACTCCTCAGTGAACTTGTGTTGACCTCTGATCTCAATTCCTATAGGGCAGCGTTTGTCAATTGGGAAGGTCCTGCTCTGATAAATGCACTTTGAAAGCTCCTGTGGGGAACATTAGTTTCACATCAGTCTTCTGATCCATACTCCTTTAGCTATCTGCCACAATACAGATTGACAATGAATGTGTCAGTTTCATTTACATTTTAGAGTATTTGTCTGCATGATAAAACCTTATTTTGCTATTCAGTTTACTTTGATCTATTTTTTACATGCTATTTAAAAAAATTTTTTATAAAAATTTCAAATATTTTATACATTGTTGGAAAAAAAATTATTAATTATTAGTTAAGTCCACTGAATGAAGAAGTATAATTACAAATTGTAGTTAATTTAGACGAAGCCTAATTTAAAATAATCGTTTTGATAATTGTTTGGTTATTTTTAATCAATATTTATTTTTGATACATTTTTAATTTATGCAATCAAATAATAATTTATAAAAAATTAAATGTGTGATTGGGATACTGTAAATGTTTTAAGAGTCCTGCTGTACAGAAATATAATAAATTTTTAGAAAATTAGAAATATCCCTTTAACTGAAGGATAAAATGTGTATAATACATTTTTAGAATTTTAATAATTTTTTTTTACTGTTGAGCATTAGTTTAATCTGTCCCTGTGTAACACACATTCTCGCTTGCCAAATTTTATAGGTTGGGCGGGATCCCAACTGGAGTCGTTGCAGTGGAAACCCGATCAGTGGAGCTGTCAATCCCAGCAGACCCAGCGAATTTGGACTCCGAAGCAAAGGTGACCACTAAGAAACACTCACACACTCTGTCACTTGATTTCTTTCAGTAAGATGACCAGTGTTTTATGTTGTTTACTTTAGATCATCCAACAAGCAGGGCAAGTGTGGTTCCCCGACTCTGCCTTTAAGACTGCACAGGCCATTAAAGACTTCAACAGAGAGGGGCTTCCACTTATGGTGTTTGCCAACTGGAGGGGCTTCTCTGGAGGGATGAAAGGTCAGTGATATGGGAAATGAAGTAGGATGTGCTTTAGTGAGCTATGATGGTCTCTGCTAACACCTCATGCTCTCCTGTCTTCAGACATGTATGACCAGGTGCTGAAGTTTGGAGCATATATAGTGGACGGGCTGAGAGAATACAGCCAGCCAGTGTTTGTGTACATCCCTCCGCAGGCAGAGCTCAGGGGAGGGTCATGGGTCGTCATAGACCCCACCATCAACCTTCGCCACATGGAGATGTATGCAGATAAGGACAGCCGGTAAGAACCAGTTTGTTTGTCATTGTGCATTGCATCTTTTTTATTTTTATTTTATGTAAACGTAACTAACAGTGTATTAACACTGCATTGGTTGTGCTTCATTTTGATGTGTTTGGTTTTGTTTTGTTTGGCTTTGTATGGTTTTGGTTTGTTTTGTTTGGCTTTGTATGGTTTTGTTTTGTTTTGTTTGGTTGTGTTTTGCTTTGTATGGTTTTGTTTTGTTTGGCTTTGTATGGTTTTGCTTTGGTCGTGTTTTGCTTTGTATGGTTTTGTTTTGTTTGGCTTTGGTCTTTGTTTTTAGGTTTTTTGTTTTGGTTTGTTTTGTTCAGGGTTTGTACGGTCATGAAAAACCTGGAAAAGTCATGGAATTTTAAAACACCAATTTCCAGGCCTGGAAAAGTTTTGGAAAAATAAATAAACCCAGAAAGTTTTGGAAAAGTCATTGAAATCTATTTCACAAAACTCTGTGTAATAGAATTGTGTTTAATCAGGTCCTGAATTTCGGTGCGGGATTGCGCATAGGCTATATCGCATAGTTTTACTCATTCCTGCTGCTTTTGACTTTAAAATGATGGATATTCACACATTTATTCAATAGCCTATAGCATGTAGGTTTGATGAGTAAATAATCAAACCTACAGACTGAGTCCAGTCCACACAGACTGATCAAATCAGTCATTTGAAAACAGCGTGAGTGATTCAGCTGTACGCGTCTTCTCTCTTTGACTTTTTTCTTCAAACGGCTTCACATCGGCGCATCTTGTCTGCCGCTACAAGAGCCGCTGCACGCTGCGATACAAGACTTTCACTCACGTTTCGGGACAGTTGACATAATGGAACATTTAGGTCATGAATATTGTCTCAAAAGTCATGGAAAAGTCATGGAAATGTATTGGTAAAAATGTGTACGAACCCTGTTTGTTGTTTGGTGTGTTTTGTTTTTGGTTTGTCATTGTGCACCACATCTTTTTTTTTTTTGTAACCGTGTATTAACACTGCATTGGTTGTGCTTTGTTTTGATGTGTTTGGTTTTGTTTTGTTTGGTTGTGTTTGGCTTTGTATGGTTTTGTTTTGTTTGGTTGTGTTTGGCTTTGTATGGTTTTGATTTGTTTGGTTTTGGTGTTTTTGTTTTTAGTTTTTTTTGTTTTGGTTTGTTTTTGGTTTGTCATTGTGCACCACATCTTTTTTTTTTTTTTGTAACAGTGTATTAACACTGCATAAAATATGAATAAATAAAAAAATTAAGTGCTTAGACCTTACAGGCAGGCCATTTTGAGTGATGATGCAAGAAAAGCATTGAATAAATGTTTCAAACGGATTCATTGTAATAGCCTATTTGAATAAACTGATTCATGAGTGTGTGTTCTGCAGTGGTGGCGTGTTGGAGCCTGAAGGCACGGTGGAGATCAAGTTCCGTAAAAAAGACCTGGTGAAGACCATGAGGCGGGTGGACCCTGTATACATGGGGCTTGCAGAAAGATTGGGTAAGTTGTTTACAGTGCCCTGTCTCTCCACTGAAATCCTATCTTGTTTTATTGGATGTGTATGAGTGTTATATTAAAGCACCTCATCGCTGCGTTCTGCTGATTGCGTTGACCCTTTCTCTTCTCCCTGAGGAGACGTGTCAATCACAGGAGTCTCGGCTCAATCAGACCTGTTGCTGTTCTGTACCTCCTTTGATCGATTACCCCGTCAGCAGTCACTAAAGAGGACCGTGCCACCATAGTGGCCTGCGGTGTTGCAGGCGGCCACGCTGAATGATTAGCTCTGACGGGATCGATCTCTTTCGTACAGCCACAGGCTGTTGTGCGATCCTGGAGAGCTCCTCGGTTGGAAACACTTTTGTGGTGTTAAATATTCTTGCTGATCTTCATGTACGGAATTAGGGACCACTACATAAAATCCAAAATAGTGGAATTATGCTCATTAGCTTAAGCCAGCATGAAATCTTAATGGTTTCTTTTTCACTGTTCACCAGTTTTTGTTATTCTAAATGTTTCATTAAAATTTAATAACTTGATTTCCAGTGTTATTTTAGTGTTGTTTATATACTATTATAATATTTATTTACATTTTGAATTAGCTTTTATTTGTATATTTTCAGTTTCATTTAAGATTAAATTGTAGTTTTAGCTTTTGTAATTTGGCAAGGCAACACTTCTAATTTTCATTAAAGTTTAAACTTTTTATCTCTATTTTATCTAACTTTTTTATATTTTATTTTACTTCAATTAACGACAATTTTAATAATTTTAGTTAATAAAAACACTGCTTGCTTCACTTTTCTTTTTGTTGATCCCACCTCAGTCAAAAATATAGCAATTAACAGCAAAAGCTATTTTTAAATAGCTTTGTTTTTTATTAATATTATTCAAATACATTTAACATCACTGCACAATATAAAAAGCATACAGTAACATACAAACACAAAACACACGATGCCAGTTTCGCGATTCACATAATTAATAGTTCAGAAGTTACATAGATTGAATGTAATAGTTCAGAAGAAATGTAATACTACAGAAGTTACATAAATTAAAGGATATAGAATCCTGCCTTCAACAGATTTTTATAAATACCCAATATGATCTTCGCACATGCACAAAAAAAAAAAAAGTTATACATTGATCACTCCTCAACTAAAAAAAAAGAATAAAAGGTGACCACAATTCCAAATAAGACCTAATACTCTTCCTAGCTACAGCACCCATCCGTTCCATTACCATGTGCTCTAGTAATAAATTCAACCAATGGTTAATATTTAATGATATGAAATAGCTAGCAGTTATTGTTTTAGGTAATGCAGCCTTTCTAAACCTAGTCAAAAATAAACCCATTATAATAATAATATCACTAAAAAATAAAATAAAAAATGCCACAGTTATGGCAAATAATGATTGATTTGAAGACGTCTTACCATTGTGATCCCTTGAACTTTCATCCTCACATTCCAAAAAGGCTAAATGTCGGCTGATGAATTGGCCTGACTGATATACCTGCCTGTCATTTATCCATTCTGTGTTTGTGTGTGTTTTCAGGCACCCCAGAATTGAGTGTATCTGAGCGTAAAGAGCTGGAGAGTAAACTGAAAGAGAGAGAAGAGTTCCTGCTGCCCATATATCATCAAGTAGCCGTGCAGTTTGCCGACCTTCATGACACACCGGGCCGCATGCAGGAGAAAGGAGTCATCACCGTCAGTACTCAACTCTTATAGTAGTGAAGTGAAGTGATGTGTGGCCAAGTATGGTGACCCATACTCGGAATTAGTGCTCTGCATTTACCCATCCAAAGTGCACACACACAGCAGTGAACACACACAAACCGTGAACACACACCCAGAGCAGTGGGCAGCCATTTATGCTGCGGCGCCCGGGGAGCAGTTGGGGTTCGGTGCCTTGCTCAAGGGCACCTCAGTCGTGGTATTGAAGGTGGGAGAGAGTGCTGTACATTCACTCCCAGCTTATACTAGCTTATACTAGTCTGCTCTTTCCCCACTTTAGTTGTTGTACTTTTGTCTTCATATTTGTCCGCAGTTGAAGAATCAGAAGCTCAAATTAAATAAGACCTGAATCAGTTATTAACTATGCCATAAATTAATCTGGACTTGCGTGTGTGTGTTCAGGATGTCCTGGAGTGGCAGACATCTCGACTGTTCTTCTACTGGCGCTTGCGGCGGTTATTGCTGGAGGACACTGTTAAGAGGAAGATCCAGTGTGCTAACAGTGAGCTGACGGACGGCCAGGTTCAGGCCATGCTCCGCCGCTGGTTCGTGGAAGCAGAGGGAGCTGTGAAAGTACGTTACCAAAGACTATTACATAAATCTCTTTTCTCCAGATCACCAACAAAAATCTTATGCAAATGAGTAAATGTTTTTTTTTTTTTTTTTTTTAATATTTTTTTTTAAGAAGGATGTTTTTTTTTTTTTTTTTTTTTAATATATTTGTTACAGAAGGATGTTTTTTGTTCATTTTTTCAGTTCCCATTAGATGTGTACAGTGGGGCTAAGTGTCAGCTTAGCTAATGCCGAGTTCACACTGCGTGATTTTCAAACTCGTCGGATCGCCGTTGTTTTCACACTGCGTGACTATCTGAGGTAGCAGTCAGTCGCTGCTGTGTTCACATTGCACGATGGATCGGCGACAGGGGGTTTCACATTGCATGACTTTACAATAGGAAGAATCGCCGACAGCTCTGTCTGGTCCGCAAACTACGTTTCACAACAAAACACACACGAGAAGTGATAAGGAAATAACGCGAGATCCCACGTGCGTCAGACCGGAGTTCTCGAGCGAGACTGGAATTTAAAAAAAAATATATATATATATAGCCTGTAAATTGTCTGTGAGCTGATTTCCAGCTACAAGGAGAAAAAGAAAAACAGATTATGCAGGAGGGAGATGCAGGGAACAGGGATTGGGTGTTCTGCAAAGAGAGTTGGAGGTAAATAATTTTGCAGTAACTGTTATGCTGATGCTGTGCTTGTTTCTGTATGATATAATTGTTCATATATCTATTAAAATACTGATATTCTGGTCTATAACTCCTCCCCGAACTTCCCTCTGCCCTGTATCTTGGTCTCTCATTGGCTGTAGGTCATCGCTGATGTAGTTTTCAGTCAGAAATCATTGCACACTGCGTGATTGTGAATTGCCGACAGCTCCAGATATTTAGCATGCCAAATATTTTGCAGGTGACGTGTCGGCGATTCCCTCAGATCGCGTCTTTGATCATTCACACTGCGTGATTGTCACTCGCGTGAACGAGCACCGATTTGCCTCCGATTTCGGGCATTTGTCGGCGAGTGAAAAATCGGGCTAAAATCGTACAGTGTGAACTCGGCATAAGTCAAATATCTAGCTAAAAACATATGTACACATTTAATAAGCAAAAGTAAACAATTTTGGGTTTGAATTGGATTTTGTCTTAAACTTTGACCATTGGCAGTCAATCGCCAGGACCCATTTCTCAATACTTAAAGGCAGGGTAGGTGATTTGGTTGAAAAAAATTTTTTTTGTTATGCTGTTTTAAAAGTCTCTTCACATCCCGACAACAATCATTAAGTTAAGTGGTCTAAATGTATTTATATTGTCTTTGGAGAGTGATTTGCAGGGAGTGTGGGATCTTTTACTTTCAAAGCTAGCTTGCTATTGCTAGCCTCTCGCAAATCACCTACCCTACCTTTTAAGTTAAAAAACTCTTCACACAATGAGCACAAAAGCAGACTGTGGATCATTTTCCATTGCTTTGGCACAAAATACATTCATTGACTACATCTTTTAAATTACATGAATCCTTTTCTCACTCAGACACAACCTCCACTAAACTCTTTGTACCTACAGACCAATTTGCATATTTATGTACTTTTGTTTTTTTCTCCTAAACCGTTAAAGTTAATTCAAAAATTAACATAGTAGAAAACTGAATAAAACCGTGATACATTTCAACAGTAATACCGATTTATCGATTTATATAAAAATCTAAAACATGACATATTATAATGAAATATTTAGATGTAGCTAAACACGTACACAAGTGTTAGACTTTCAGTTTCATTACCATCTATACAAAAGGGGACAACTTATGAATAATTTTGTAGTGTACTGTAAACATGACATATGCTACAGTGAATTCAGAAATAGTAGAGCTTTCAATCTTGTTTTGTAAATATTTTACAAAAAAATAAATAGTATAATGCTTTTACTGTTTTTATGTAACATTGACTTCATTTGAGTCATGAAGTTGTTTTGGTAGTTTTAGTGCATTATAGATGTGAAATTTACTGCTGCACCAGCCAAGCTAGAAGTTGGTCAGAAGAACTGTATAAAAATATATATATATATATATATATATATATATATATAGCAAGTCTTTCTTTTCTTGAAGTGATGTGTGGGCCAGAGAATATATGACAGTTAGAAATGATCAGAATGGATGAACGTTCCGAGCTCCGACTAGGCCTCAGAAGAGTCGCCACACCAGGTCCTGGAGCAGAGCCAAGCCCCCAGGGCAGGTTAAAGTATCTGCAGAAGACGGTGTCTGGACCACTAATACATTACCCTAATCTGAGAGAGCTATCTTGAGCTACAATTAATCTCCACCCTGTCATGCGCAGATAGCAGAGAAACACGCTGTTTCTTAATTAAAAGCAAACGGATTAAAAATGATTAATATGGGGCATTAAATGTTCTTGCCCGACTACAAGTGCTTGCGTTTTTTAGAAGCGCGGAAGCCCATTAACGCCTCGACAAATCTTCACAAGAACAAGTCCAGCTTTGTTTCAGATCAGCCTGATGTTATCAGTCTAAGCCTAAATGAAGAGCCGTTGATTAGGATTGTGATTTGGTTTTCAAATAGAAACATTGTCAGAAAGTTTGTTTGGCAGGATGCTTCAAACAAGTTCCGTGTGTTGAACACTTTTATTTATTTATTTTTTTTTTTATGTATTATTCTTTTGTTTGTCTCTCGCAGGCTTATCTGTGGGACAGTAATGAGGATGTTGTGGAGTGGTTGGAGAGGCAGCTGGCAGAGGAAGAGGGTGCCAGATCTGTCATCGATGAGAATATCAAATATATCCGCAGGGATCACATCCTCAAACAGATCCGCAGGTAACATCTAGACACCAGTCTTACGAACATGACTTTTCTAGTTGTTCAAGATTGTTTGGGGTAAGGATTAGGATTTTTACAAATATTTTTTTACTTCATTTCTACCCGATAAAATATTTTAGAGCTTGGCATAACTAGTAAAATGTGCATTCTTTATTTTTTTTTTAAATGTCCATGCCACTTTAAGATTTTATTGATTTACATGACTTTTCCTGGTCTAGATATCATACTTTAAAAGCCAGACTTCCTTATATAGGCTACCCAGGTTTTTCTAGATTTGTGGAAATCCTGGTTGTTGAGGGAGTGAATCAAAATAAGTAATATCTACTAATTTAATTATTTTCAATTATTTTATTTTTCAATGAATGTTTTGTACAATTATTATTATTATATTTTTTATTAATTAAATAATTTTTTGTTTAAATTGATACAACTGCAGGTGGAGGACACTTGAGGGACAAACAAACTTGTCCACACCAAAATTAGATTGGGAATCTGGGTTTGGATTCTTACTAAAATTAAATATATGCAAATATAAGTGTATTTTGGATTTTTTTTTTAATTATACTTTAAACTTTATTAAATCATAGCATTGCATTTTCATTTTCAGGTCAATGCATTTTTATACCCCTATTTATCCATGTAATTATGTCATTTTTATATATTTAGTAATTTTAAATAACCGGTTTTGGTCATTTCATCTTTCTTAGCCTGGTTCAAGCTAACCCTGAAGTGGCCATGGACTCCATTGTTCACATGACCCAGCACATTTCCCCCACGCAGCGTGCTGAGGTGGTCCGCATCCTGTCCACCATGGACGCCCCTGCGTCATCGTAGAGCCCTGTTTACACACAATCATCTCAGAGGCCTGATGTTACTGGAAACTAGAACTAGAGGAGCCAACATGGCAGTGTTGTGACTGACTTCACATTGTTGGCTATGATTCTGAAAGTACGAGTTATAACAGATACTCGGTGTCAGAACTTATGAATGCACATCAATGCGCACCTTTAGAAACACTTAAGTAAAAAAAGGTACTAGTGTTGTCATTTAGTTTTGCAGTCTAGTCAAGTGCACTTTGAGACTTAGATTGAACAGAGACCAATTGTAGAAACAAGCTTCCCAAAGCTGCTGTTAGAGGATCTCTGTATAAGGGAGAACATTGCAACTTAAAAATCAACTTTAAACTTTCTCCTACAACGGTTTGGTTATAACACCCATCCACACTGAGAGTAAGCGATGTCATAACTAGATCACTCCTGCTTCGTGAGTGATGTAGCTGTATTTCGTCGCATCATTCGTTTTGTAGACATGGTATTATTCTTCACATACAGGATGGTCGATTGAGCCATATGACCACACTTGTGACTGCGCTCTTTTCATTCCCTTGTGGCTTAACCAAAAAATAAATAAATAAAAAATGTGTATCCACTGGTATTGTACTTATAAATATGTTTATTTTTTAGCATAGATGATATAATACAAAGAAGTCGTTAATAACTTATTAAACAAACATGTCTAAGTCATCATCAAGTGCTGCACACTGTAGTTCAACATAGTAGACTGTACTGTAAGTGCATAACTGTAGAACATGATTGTTGTTACAACATACATATTCTGCAATGTCAGGAGTGCAGTGTAAATATATATACTAAATGAAAACAATGGAAGTGGCAAAGGATACTTGAGAGGTGAATGGAATATTATACACAATTTAAACTGGCAGTCATGATGCTCCGTTGTATCCTCACTCTCATTGGAATCATGATGGTTGTTGCCACTCCAGTGCTAGCACTTGACCCAATGAAAGGTGAAAATTGTCAGATTTGTTGACATGCTGTGACCCATCGTGTGCTGGATTGTCTCATGCGTCTGTAAGTGTTGCTAAGCGTGTTACTGAAGAGCTCAGAAGCTCTCTCTCTTGTCAAAATGGAGGATTTCCTGTTTACTGTGGCAAGCTGTAATTGCCTCTAAAAAATTACTAAATAAAATCAAATTCTTACGTTAAATTCTTGGCTCAATCTTCATTTAAAAGATCATGTTATGGAAAGCAGGGTTTTCTATAATATACTATACAAAAGGGCCACACACTAAACCCTGAGGTACCCCAGTGGTTAGTTTCTATAAGTGAGACCCCCATCCTCTCTGAAATTCTCTAAAAGATATACCTTCGAGTTGGACTCATGAGTTTGGGTTCCCCAGTTACGTTTTATCATGAATTCCTTTTGTCAACCTGACACAATGTAATGCAGGAAACGGGCAAATTCACAACAAAGTACTGTTACTAATTTAGGAAGCAAAGGTTTAGCTGTTAATAATGGGTTATCTATGTATAGATGTCATAAATGTACAATAACAAAAACAGCACCGTAAATTCTAAGGATCAAAGAGGGTGGGAAGTCACACAATAAAAGTATGCAAATGAGCATAGCCAAAAACAAAAATCCTTAGGTTTGGTGACTGTTTCTACCACCAGATAATCAGTGCTTGTCTTCACGCTATTCTTTAGTCTTGAGAGAAATCAAATGGCAGACAGAAGGATCCACACTTCCATTGATTTATCAATTCAGCAATCATTGTCTCATTCAGTCCCCTCTGTGTGGGTTTCACAGTCTATTCTCATACTACCTACCAACCGACAAACTGAATCACGGCAGTTCAATACCCAATTAAAATGATGGCAGCCAAAGCTTGTGGTAGATAATTGGAGGAGAAGGTTTCTCTGATACCTCTAATCGGATTACATTACAGAATGCTTCCAGAGAGGGTAAAACAGATGTGCATATTGGTTTCACTACATGTGATCATGTACTAAGTGTAAAATTAAAGCATCAATGAAAACACTGTTGACAAAATGGTATTTTAATACAAATCGGCACTAAAATGTGACATTGTACAATTCAAAAGAAAAGTTTAGTTTCATTTACAGGTACTCTCGAAACAAAAACCTAGGTTTGAGTCTGGGGTAGGTTTGAAGTGTGTGTGAAAGCAATACAGCACATACACACTAGAGTTTAAGCATGTTTCAGTCAGTGTGCCATCACTGGACCATTCGCAAACAGGGAACGAAACAGCTCGGACCTGAAAACAAACAGAACACAATAGGTTGAATGCATAACTGAATTTCTCAACTCAAAGGCAACATTTAGTGTTCTGCTGAAAGCAACAGATTTTGTCACTGGTCAAATAATATCATTTTAAAAAGTATCATATTTTGGACAGTATCATAGTCTTAGACATGTTCATATGTAAATACAATACATCCAGTGTCACAGTATACTTCTGTTCAAATGTTATATATAAAATTAGTACTTTTATTTCACAAGGATGCATTAAATTGATCAAGTGACGGTAAAAATTCATAATGTTAGAAAATATATTTAAAAAAATGCTATTCTTTTGAACTTTCTATTCATCAAAGAATCCTGAAAAAAAGCATCACTGTTTCCACAAATTATTATGCAGCACAACTGTTTTCCGCATTGATAAGGAGAAATATATCCTGAGCACCAAATCAGCATATTAGAAGCATTTTAAATTGTAATAATGTTTCATATTACTACTCTTTTTACTTTATATTTTATCAAATAATTGGAAGTAAATAGGCCAATTGAGGATTAAAAGCTGGGGCAGGGCTGAGGCCAGGCTAACAGGCCCATCCTTAATCTGAAATCCCTGTTAGAAACGCGCAACCAGCGTTCAGGATTACAGCACACTGCCGCCGTCACACAACGCATACATTTGGATCCAAACAGAACCCGGAGAAGCAGAGTGGTAAAGGAGAGATGCTCAGGATCAATGGGGAAAGTTGAGTCCCATCTCTGCTGATGAGGTTTACCCAGGACCCAGAATTCCCGGCTCTCACCATCACCCCATCAGGGGCAAATGCACTGTGATTATTTCTTAAGCCCCAGCAGAATATGTCTGCTTGCTCGCCCTTGTGCAAGAGAGAGAAAGAGAGAGTGTGCACCCCATCCTGCAACGTCGGCATTAACATTCATGGGGCCAGTGGTGCGTGTCGGGACTATGGAGCCAGAGTTGAGATACGGCAGAGTGGCTGTGTAAGCAGGCTGAGGGAATGTGTTTGTGTGTGTGTATGAATGCATCTGGCTGTACGAGGAAAAGGTCGCCAACAATTCCTCATCGGCAAAGGTCACCGGTCACTCTGATGCCATCGGCATACATCAGTATTACTGTAGTTCACCGATTGTTATGTAAATAAGACCAATCCAGCAAGCACATACTGTGTGTGTGTGTGTGGCTGGCAAAGGTCAGGCTTCAGTATGTGTCATCTATGACTCTGATAACAGTCCCAGTGTTATTAGCATGTTAACTGTTCAGAATCAGACCACTATCATGATGTAACTGAATGCTACATACACACACACATAATGTTTGAGGTTAGTAAGATTGTTTAATGGTTTTTACACTCACCAAGGCTGCATTTATTTGACCAAAAATACAGTAACTGCAATATTGTGAAATATCATTACAATTGAAATTATTTTTTTTTTTTTATGTTTTAAAATATAATTTATTGCTGGGATGGGCAAAGCTCAATTTACAGCAGCAATTACTCAAGTCTTCAGTGTCACATTATCCTCCAGACATCATTATATCTTATATACAGCTGTATTATCCAGCTGTATTTACAACTAAAAGATATTAATTTAAATAATTAATGCATTTAGCAGACGCTTTTATCCAAAGCTACTTACAATGCATTCAGGCTATACATTTTTACCAGTATGCAAAGATATAAGACCAACACGTCAGAAAAAAACAAACAAACAACAGAATCACCGAGTTGGAAAAAGAATCACCCCCTTGTGTCAGTATTTTGTTGAACCACCTTTTGCATTTAATTACTTTAGTCTGTTGGGATATGACTCTACTAACTTAGCATATCTAGACTTCTATCCTGACAAGTGCTCCAGTACCTGCTGCAGAGAAACACCCCCATAACAGGATATTACCACCTCCATGCTTTACTGGAGGAATGCTGTCATTTAGATGGTGAGCTGTACTGGATTTCCGCCAGACATATCATTTGGTGTTGAGGCCAAATAATTCAATTTTAATCTCATCTGCCTCAGAATCTTCAAGGTGTGTTTTGACAAAGCTCAGTTGTGTCTGCATGTGGCCTTTCTTGAGGAGTGGCTTTTTTCTTGCAACCCTCCCATACAAGCCACATTTGTGGAGAATGTGTGATATTGTTGTCACATGCACACAATGACCACTCTTTGTCATAAATTCCTGCAGCTGCTTCAGAGTTGCTGTAGGCCTCTTGGTAACCTCTCTGACCAGTTTCCTCCTGGCTCTTTTATCCAGTTTGGAGTGACGTCCTGATCCAGGGAGGGTCTGTGTTGTACCAAATACCTTCCACTTCTTAATAATAGACTTTACTGTGCTTCCAGGCATTGAATTTTATTTTATTCTTGTGCCTGTCCACAACTTCATGCCGGAGATCTTTTGACAGTGCTTTGCCACTCATAGTTGATTGTTTGCTTCAGTTGCACTACCAAGGACTGAAATGCTCCAGGAAAGCTCTTTTCATGCAGAGCTGATCGAAATGACCACAGCTGATCACAGTTGAAAGTCAAATGGCTTTGTGTGCCATTGAGAATGTTAATAGCTACACCTGATTGAGTTTACAAGTCAATTTTAGAAGGGGGTGATCCTTTTTCCAACTCCTGGTTTTTCAAATTCCGGTTTTTAAATGTAATTTTTTTCTGACATGTTGGTGTTATATCTTTAACTTGGATGTTGTAAGTTGCACTGAGTAAATACAGCTGGATAAAACAAAACAAAAAAGTGTGTCCGTCTTCATTTCAGGCTTCAAAGAAACAATGTGATTATTTTAAAGGGGGTGATTCTTTTCTATACCCACTGTATATATAGTGGGATAAGTATTCAACACATCAACGTTTTTTTTTTTTATTAAACAATTCCATTGCAGCAATTGCAATGAAATGTTTACCAGATGTTGGTATAAACAAGATGGATAGATAAGGAAATACATTGATAAGGAAATCATAATATTACAATCCATAATATATATATATATATATATATATATATATATATGTGTAATAAAGGTGAAATGACACAGGGAAAAAGTATTGAACACGCCTGCTGAAATTGTATTTAACACTTAGTGGAAAAGTCTTTATTTGCTACGACAGCTTCAAGACGCTTCCTGTATGAACAAACTAAATCTTGAATATTCCGGAGGACCGTCTTGTGAATCTTGATCTTTAGTTTCTTCCACAAATATGGTTTCATGTTTGGTGATTGCCTGGGTCATTCCAACAACTTTATTTTCTTCCTCTGGAACCAATTCAGTGTCTCCTTTGCATTATTTATATAGATTCAGATGGTTGTCCTGCTAGAAGATCCATTTGTGTCTCAACCTTATCCTGGTGGATTGCAACAGATTAATCTGATGATTTTCCCAGTAATTGGCTCCAGTCATCTTCCCTTCAATAATATGGATTTTGCCAATACCACGAGAAGAGAAACAGCCCCATACCATTATGCTTCCACCTCCAAACATCACTGTTGGTATGGTATTTTTAGGGTCATATGCAGAGCCATTTCTCCTCCAGACATGGCTTTTGGTATTACTGCCAAAAAGTTAAATTTTTTGTCTTTGCATCTTCAATACTGGAGCCTTCCAGAGTGTGCGTGCAAGTTTTGGCAGTGACAAATTGAGTTTTGCGAAGTTTGCTGCTTAAGCTGTTGTGGTGTTCATTCACATTGTTTCTAGATTATTGTGTTGAGTGATCAGATGCATTTTAAATTACTACCAAAAAAAAATGAACTTTTTTTTTTTTACACAAAAAAAACAAATTTCACTGTTTTTTGATCCTGACACAAAATGACCAGCTAACATTGACTAATCATATCAGCAGCACATGTGAAAGTGTGAATGAGTACTAGTCAGGTGAAATCACTATCATACTAATTAGATTGTAAGAGCAGACTGATGGAGGGAAGAAGCACTTCCAATCATTATGTTCTTGTTAGCAATGGTTACCTCCAAAGGAACACGTGCAGCCATCATCGCTTTGCATCAAAATGGCCTCACATGCAAGGAAATTGCTACAAAGAATATTGCACCTGAAAGAACCATTTACCGGATCATCAAGAACTTCAAGGAGAGGTTCGACTGCAGTGAAGTCTTCAAGACGTCCCAGAGTGTCCAGCAAGCGCCAGGACCATCTCCTCCTGAGGAGTCAGCTATGGAATCGTGTCACCACCAGTGCAGAGCTTGCTCAGGAATGGCAGCAGGTTGGTGTGAGAGCATCTGCACGCACAGTGAGGCCAAGACTTTTGGACAACGACCTGGTGTCAAAAAGGGCAGCAAAGAAGCCACTTCTCTCCAAGAAAAAAACGTCAAGGACAGACTGAAATTCTGCAGGAAGTACAAGGTTTGGACAGCAGAAGACTGGTGCAAAGTTATTTTCTCTGATGAAGCTCCCTTATGACTGTTTGGGACATCTGGAAAATCGATTGTACGGAGAAGAAAAGGTGAACTCTACCATGAGTCTTGTGTTGTGCCAACAGTGAAGCATCCTGAGACCATCCATGTGTGGGGTTGCTTTTCAACCAAGGGAGTGGGCTCTCTCATAATTCTGCCCAAAAACACTGCCATGAATAAAGGATGGTATCAAAACGTCCCGCAAGAGCGACGACTTCCAACAATCCATGAGCAATCTGATGATGATCCGTGCATTTTCCAGCATGATGGAGCACCATGTCACAAAGCAAGAGTGATAAAGAAGTGGCTCGAAGATCATTACATTGAAATTTTGGATCTGTGGCCAGGCAACTCCCCGGATCTCAATCCCATTGAGAACCTGTGGTCAGTCCTCAAAAGGCGAGTGGACAAGCAGAAGCCCACAAATTGTGATCAACTCCGAGAACTAATAAGGCAAGAATGGATCGCCATCAGTCAGGATTTGGCCCAGAAGCTAATATCCAGCATGCCAGAGCAGATTGCAGAGGTTATGAAGAACAAGGGTCAACACTGTAAATATTGACTCATTATATTTTTTGCCAATAAAAGCCTTTAAAACGTATGCTTATTATTGTTTTTTTAGTATACCATAGAAACGTGGAAAAATAATCTACAAATACTGAAGCGGCAAACTTTGCAAAACACAAAATTTATGTCACTGCCAAAACTTTTGGCCACGACTGTACCTGCTGCCTCCTAATCTTTCCGGAGTGTTTTCCAAATGGTCCTTGGGCTACCCTTCTGACTAACCGTCTGACTCCCTGATCTGAAATCTTGCAAGAAGCTCCTGTGCACGGCCTACTGATGGTGGAGTGATGTTCCTTCCACTTGAAGATAATGCCATTAATCATGCTTTCAGGAACATCTAGGAGTTGTGAAATAGGGTTGGGTCGATAGATGATGCCATCATCCATCGTCAATGGCTGATAGACATCACGATGTTGAGCCAGCATTGCACATAGCCTACTCTGTTAATACTATGGAGCGGCAGTACTTGCCACACATTTTACAAGATTATATGTTTGTCAGTGGTACTAAGGATCTGCAAATCATTCGCCATCGTCCTCGGTCATCTCTCCTTACTCTGTTTATGTGGTAAGTGACATTTTATGTACTGTAGGATGTATCAGGCAACCGTTACACCGTGTTTACACTGGACGCGACAGTTGTCGTGTTGCACCGCGCCGCATCAGCTAAAGCCTGTCTACATTGGACGCGACAAAGCGAACGTTGAAAAACATTTGAAATTTGTGTCAGCACGTCAGAAATAGAACGCAACAGCAGTTTACAGTTGGGGATTTGTCGTGTCGCATCCAGTGTAGACAGCATCACTGATTATAATGAGTTCTATAGACTATAGTATTTTGTCCCGCCGCGCCACTCACGTCCGGTGTAGACAGTGTTAGGAATCGTGTTTTCCCTTATAAGGATTCACGCTTCGGGCACACCCCCTAACTGTGGTGCATGCTGCATGCATTATAGTTGAGCACAATTTATTTCTGTCACCTCAAGTCCTCTACGTGCTCAAGTAGCACAGCACTGTGACCATGGTCACCTCCACCTCTTCATCAATCCTTCCTCTCCTCTCTAATCCTGCATCTCTCTCCTCTGCACCTCTCCACACCCAGTGCAGCATATGCTAGAAGCCTTAAAACGTCCTCACGAATAATTACTGAGAGTGTGTGAGGAAAAGAAAACAGTAAGAAGACTATAGAGAGAAGATCAGTGTATTCAAGCATGTGTTAAAGGCTTGATTTTGTAAGACTGTGGGTTTGATTTTCAGATAGGGTTTCCATGTTTTATTAAAGCAAAAATGTACTCTCTCATATCATTCCAAACCTGTATGATTCTATTTAGCAGAATGCTGAAGCTCTTATTTGTATAAAGTCAATACTGACTGCTGTTGTAATGCTCCAAAAAGAACAAAAAGGCATCATATTATATACTGCATTCCGAGTTATCTACAGCAATTTGACAGCTTTGAGTGAGAAACAGAACAATATTTAGGTAACAGAAAACTGAGGAGAAAGGAGAGTAAAAAAATCAGGACTATGATCTCCAGTTGTTTTTAAGAATATCTGATAGGTAGTGCCATTGTGTACGATGTACTTCAACATCTGCACCTTTACATAAAATAATGTGATACCATGTTACAGTGACAGGAATATCACTTACTAATGTATACCATGGTGCTGAATGTGTCATATTCATGTACTACATATGGTATTTGATGAATACCAAAGTAATACTGCGTAACATCCCAAAAACAAGTTTAAGAAAGACAGTACAGGTGAATAGCGTACAAGTTTATCTAATAGATATTACCATTATCTAATTAAAAAAGGCCTTTAAATCTACAGAAGCAAACAGATAAAGTGTAAACACAACTAACATAGTATATTTATATTAAACTGCACACTTTGTAAAATTCAAATATATATATTTTTTTTATTATATTAGTTTTATATTACATCCCTACTGTGTTATTCCTATGTATGTCTACACTATCATGTATGTTTGCACTATGTTTGTACTTTCTTCTGCACTGGAAGCTCCTGTCGTCAAGTCAAATTCCTTGTGTGTGTAAACATACTTGGTAATAAAGCTCTTCTGATTTTGATTCTGATTAAATATGCACTAATTTCCCTAAATTTCAAGAACAGAAACCTGAACACTGGATAAAGCCAGGTTCAAAATGATTGCTTCATTTTGGTGGCATATTAGAGTTAAATGTTTTTAGAGGGGTTTTTGGATATCCATAGTTGTGTGTGTGTTTAATCTCTTTATCACATATATCAGAAAATCCTGTCAACTGTTAGTATTAAAATGTCAAATACATATCAGGTGAACAATACATTAACAACCCTCTGTAAAAACCTTCAGAATATAGAATAAAACTGGAACGTATGGTGTATATGTGCTACTGAAGCACAGATTTTTAGTTCAGTGTGTGAGAAAAAAAGGCCTTTAAATCTACAGAAGCAAACAGATAGTGTAAAAATAAATAAATGAATAAACACTGAAATGCATGTTTTGGATGTTTTCTTTCCACTAGTCTGAAAGAAGACAAGTTATGGAAGCAAAATAACCCCAAATGTCAAAAATTGACCAGTACCAGGAGAGAAAAAAAAAAAAAAAAAAAATTATATATACAGTGGGTACGGAAAGTATTCAGACCCCCTTAAATTTTTCACTCTTTGTTATATTGCAGCCATTTGCTAAAATCATTGATTGATGATTATTATCAATGTTGACAACAGCTGTGCTGCTTAATACTTTTGTGTAAACGGTGATCTTTTTTTTCAGGATTCTTTGATTCTTTAATGAATAGAAAGTTCAAAAGAGGCATATTGATTTGAAATATAATTTTTTTGTAACATTATAAAATGTATTTTCTGTCACTTTTGATCCATTTAATGTGTCCTTGCTAAAAATATATATATTAGTTTCTTTAAAAAAGGTTAAAAAAAAATAAACAGAAAATAAAAACTGACTTCAACTTTTGAACAGTAGTGCATGTATGTTGTTTAATATGATGCATTATGTTTTGATCATTCATGTGCCAATGAAAGAAAAAAATGTAGCTACTAAACACCTGATATGCACAACTGTCTTTGTGGAACCATTGGAAAACAAAACAAAAGAAAAAATGGGAAGAGGGATTAAAAGTGAAATCTTTGAAATGTGTGAGTGTTTGTGTATGTGCATATCTCCACAGTGTGTTTGATTAGCCTGTTCTCTGTTTGAGGAGGATTACGGCTGGCTGACAGGACAGAGAATCACACAACTGAACCGTTAATTAAACATATGCGCGCACGCACACACACACACACACACCTACAACTTCCTGCTGGTGTCACCACGGCACAGAAACACAGTAAGGCCATTCAAATCATATACTGAAGACGCTTTGACAATTAAAAAATGAAAGTTGTCATTTATTCCAAACCCACTTTTTTTATTTTTTCCATGGAACATTTAGCAGAATGTTCTAGCTGCTCTAACAACAGGTTTAGTCTGTGCATCACATAAAGCTATTCTATAGCTTCGTAAGACTTAGAATATAATGCACAAGTCATGTGAACTGCTTTTCAGGTGCTTCTTTGTGAGCTTCTGTTGTTGTGGTTTGGAAAACAGCAGCTGTGATTTTCTGCTAAACATCTCATGTTCCACAGCGTTAGGGCGAGTAAACGGGACAGATTTTCATTCGTGTGTGAACTATGCCTTTAGACAACTGACTCTGAAAAAATCAGACATGAGGAGAACATAAGACGTCACTCACCGGGCATCATCACTCATGCTGCTGTTGTCTATTGAAGCCATGAAATTCATCAGCTTACTGTGAATGTGAAACCTGACGAGAAGATTGACAAGAGAAATTTCTTTCCTTTTCTTTTGTTTTTAGGGGGAAATATGACATGTCATCGACAGGTTTTGTGAGATTTGCGTGTATCTACTGAGGTCTGAGCACATCTTGACTCTTTTAGGAGAATAACAGCTTACCTGATCTTCCTGCCTTTGCTGGCTTTAGTGTCCACCTTCTTCTTGATTTTACTACGTAGTTTCTGGATGGCAAGCCACTGCCTGTGAGAGCAGAGGTTGAGTTATTATGGTCAAATGTGAACGACACATGAACAGGTATATACACGCACACATACTCACTTTCCCATGGCCACTTGATCATTGGGGTCTGTCGCACTTGTTTTGCGCTCAATAAGCTCTCGAAGTTGCTGTGAAAAAAAGAGAGTGAGAGCCCTGACATCACATCAGTCTACTATTTTCTTTATAACTACTCGACATTGTTGTTGACAAAGTAACTGCATAATAATTCACCCTGCCTGTTTTCTTACCTGGTGGTAAAAGTCATCGTCATCAAAAATCTCCTCATCCAGATCTTTAAGGTGCACATTAGCTTTCAGTGCCAGTTCAGCTGCCTGAAACCACAGAGAGTGAGCTGAATGAGTCAATTACTTTTAAAAGCAGTTTTACACGTAAATACAATTAAATCAACAGATATATATAACCTACTGAAATGGCTGGGTTGATTAGCCTAAAAATGTTGCACTTAATAATGCTAATAACACTATGGCTAATGTGGTTTTCTTACAACTACAGAGCAGTAGATTCATTAAAATAAATTGTCCTTTAAAAGCAGAGCGGTGTCTAACCTCTCCCTCTGTGATACTGCTGTCTATTTCAGGCGTGATTGGCTCCGGCTTCCCCAGAACTCTGTATTTAGACCTCCGCGTCTGTGTACGTCTCACCAGCCTCTCTTTGTCCATTAAAACCTGCTCCACTTGAGTAAGGATATTCCTGTCAAATGCTCCGAAACCCTGTTTGATGGGAAACACAAAGAGATAGTAAACTAGTGAAGACATACAAGTTGACATGTAGAGCAGTGACAGAATTGTCCTACTGTGTGACATTTAAACACACACACACACACACACACACCTGTATATATGTGTATGTATAATATAATATAATGCAACACAATATAATATAAAAGTATTAGGACACCTGACACCATCTGGGAATTTTTCTCATTCTAAATTCATAGACATTAATCTCAAGTCTGACACCCCTTTGCAGCAATAACAGCTTCGAGTCTTCTGGGAAGACTTTTCACAAGATTTTGGAGTATTTCTTTTCTTCTTTTTTTTTTACCTTTTTGCTCTTGCCCGTTGTGAGTCGCGTCTTGTCATACCATTTCTGCAAGGTGGCATCACGGTAAGGCAGAAAAGCAGCAAATCGTTTGGCCATAAAGTTGGGATACTCTGCCATTTCCAGTTTTCGTTTGGGGGGTCCGCTTCGCACTGCTTCCTGTTCTTGCTCTTGGCTATCATCCCCGTTTTCCATATCATCCTCACTGTTAATCTCTTCATCATCTTTAGCACTGCTGCATGTGAAATAAGAGATATAAATAAGAACATTTTACACTTCTGGAGTTTGGACAACTGTCATGTAGGAAAAAATTATCTCCGATTAGTTTCCATTGATAATTCACAATTTCCATTTGTGGGAAATAGAATAAGAATGAGGCGATATGTTAAAACATTTTTGGAACGATGGTTAATTAACATCACAAGATGTTTAACAATGTATACAGAATGGTTACATAGCACTCCAAAGTAATTTGAAGAATACCATGGTATTTTTTTGATAGACTTCTGTTAATAAATGGAGCCTTTTAAGAGGTAGTTCACACAAAAAAAGAAACTTCTGTCAACATTTTATTAACACAAACTTATTTTAAAAGCAGAATTTGGTACCTGCTGGTGCCCCAGGACTTTCCCTGAGAGATGGCTCTGGTTTCAGGGTTTTGGTAGAGCAGCAGATCTTGGAGTTCCAGCAGAGACCTTTGTAGAGCCTTTAGGGCTTTATGACCTACCACACACACATAGATATGAGCTGATCATACAGCACATGTCGACCACAACATCAATTCAGCACCCATCTGTAAACGCAGGGTCATTACAACTCACCTCCTCTGATCTTAGTCATTCATTCATGCACTACACTAGTTAAAAGCATCAAAACGCATGAAGAAATGAACTCTACAGCCCAAGGCACATAAGCCATCAAACAAGATACTGATTCCATGGCACAGAAAACAAGCTTAAGGTGAAGTAAGTCATTTTGATTTTAAAACTAGAATTCAGCCATTTATGATTTAGGAGAAGTACTTAAGATTTTCAGCCTTACGGTAAACAAAAATTCCACAGAATTCCATTTCTATAGACCAACGTATCATACACTCCAAGAAAAAAAGGTGCTGTCACTAGTCTGGGATGGTACGGTACCCTTTCAAAATGTACTAATATCTACACAAAACGTACAAAAATGTACTATTTAGCTTTTGTACCTTAAGGTACTGTACCAGTGACAGCTCTGTACCTTTTTTCTGAGAGTGCAGAGACTAAATGGTCATCTATTTGGACGTGGGCCAGTAAACAACCATTCAAAACAACGCAGAAGCCACAAGCAATTAAAAAAAATGTACTAAAAACCACTCAAAACATCTTAGCAATCGTAAAGCAATGCCTTGTCATTGGCCACAACCCACAATGCCCTACCACGAGCTTTACCTGGAAAGCACATAGCTACAACTAAACCAATAATAATAATAAAAAACCTTTAGCAATGATCAAACCAAGTGAATCGTTTTAAAATATTCTGAAGACAATATACCTCCTAGTATTCCTACAGAGCCAACAAGCAAAGCAAGGCTTGCAGCACAAACAAGCCTATGCTACAATTCACTTAATGAGAGCAAATAAATAAAAAGACTGGGGGGGGGGGCATCTTTACTGCTAATCAAAAGTACACATGCACCTCTCTATCCATCCCAAAGCAACGCGCTGTTCAGAATTCAGGAGGACGGCCCCACATCAGTCATTCCCTGGCTAAAGGACCAGTGCAATAAATATGCAAATGAGGAGCAGGCAGTCTCTCTAAGCAACCAGATCTGCTTGAGAAAAAAAGGTGCAATGTATTAATTGCTCAGAGCCAGAAGAATCCTGATATTAAAACTACAAGTGATGTTGGGGCTGTTTGTTGACTGCACAGATGATGTCAAGTTTAAACAGTGAAAGAGATGACAATTGAACTGCATGCTCATATGATTCCTCACTGACTGTGGACTCAAAAGTAGACACAGGATGGGTGAATTAAAAATAAGTTTATGCCTTTTCCCATGTCTGTTAGCTATCTTTTGAGTCGGGCTGCACGATATTGGAAAAAAACTCATATTGCGATATTTTTTTTCTTTTGCTATATACAGTATATTGTGATATAAAAAAAAATCAGATGACTTCAATAGCTCTATTTAGAAGAAAAAAATCGGTGATTTTGTAAATTAAACTACAAAGTAAATCTAATAAATCTGTGTTAAAGCTACAAAAGTGATTTTCTTTGTGTTTTGATGTTTAATTAACGTTCTTGACAGAGAAAGCAACAGGAACATTAAATTGCTGTGAACCAATACACTTTTATTATACATCAATTTTCTTTCTCGATTGTTTACCTTCACCTTAGCCATAAGCAACTGTGTTTACAAGGATACTTGCAGAGCACAGTATTTCAGGCACAAATAGACGCAGAAGTGAACAGAAATCAGTGTTCACGTGCATCTGCTTGGCTCTCACCGTGTCTACACCAGGCGCGACAAAATACTATGAACCCATTTTAATCAGTGATGCTGTGTGACTGACTACACTGGATGTGGTGCGACACGACAAATCCCCGATAGTACCTGATGCCTCGTTTATGACGTACTGACACAAAGTTCAAATGATATGCAACGGTCGCTTTGTCGCGTCAGGTGTACCTAACGATCAGTAGCCTATACTAAACATCGCACATCTTGCGATGTGACTATCGATATATCGTGCAGCCCTACTTTTGAGGCATCTTTAGGAGAACACTGGCATAGTGTATTCAAAAGATTATTTTTTTTAAGTAAAAAATAAAAAAAATACAGTAAAAACATTATTACTGTGAAATATTACAATTTATAATAACTGTTTTCTGTTGTAACACATTAAGAAGTAAAATACTGATTTTTTTTACTGTGAGTTTTCAGCCGCCATTACTCTAGTCTTCTGTGTCTTCAGAAGTCATTTTAATATGCTCATTTTCATATTACCAATGGTGAAAAGAGTAAGTGCTGCTTACTATTTTTGTGGAAACTGTCATACATTTGTGGATAAAGAACATCATTTATTTGAAATAATTATATATATTTTTCATGTTTTTACTATCATTTTTGATGCATCTTCATTTAATGCATGTCATTTAATGCATCTTTGCTCAATAAAAAGTCTTTAAAAAATATCTGACTGTAGAAAAACATGACTCTTTTTAACTTACTGTTAAATGGTGGGTAAAATAGAGTAAATTCACCTACTATTTTTTAAAGCTTCGGCATATTCAGCCCCTCCCCTGCTCTTGAACTCTGGGAATGTCTGTGGCTGTGGAAGCTGATTGGCCATCACAAGAGCTTTCTGTATGTTGATTCGTCTTTCAAGCATTAGGTCCCAAAGAGCTGTGGAGATTTGACAGTGTAAATGACAGAGTTTTGGTAGTTTCTATTTTCTTTTAATAGATAACTATAAATGTATATTTATTCAATTATTTATTGTAGAGCACATATGTGAACGTGTGCAAATATCCATACCGAGCTGATTTTTCACTGCTTTCCCTTTTTCAACCTCTTCATCAACTTTCTCTTTAGAGAAGGTCCTTAGGGCAGTTTCCTCCTCTTCATCTTCCTCAGTGCCTTCCTCACTCTCTCCTTCACTGGCAGCTGATTCCTCTTCTTCATCATTATCTCCCAGATCATCCATTCCCTCTGTGAGTTTCATAAAGTCTGTGACCTTCATTTTAGAGACTAAGCTGGACATGTGTGAGCTATCATCTACATTGAGATCCTCCTCGTCATCGCCTTGTACTTCTTCATCCTCATCGTCACCATCATCTTCATCTTCCTCGTCATCATTGTCGTCTTCATCCTCCTCCTCCTCATCACCTTTGATGCACTCCATGTACTTGTCCAGCATTCCATTTTCTTCATCATCATCATCATCTGCTGAAAATGTTCATATAGATGTTAGTTCATTCTTAACGCAGATAGCTATAAGCAAGTTACTAGTTAGCCGATTATTTGAAAAGTGCATAAAATGTACAGTTTTCAAAACATCACCCTTTTTGTTCAACCGGTTCGACCGGTTCAACACTTCACCTCACCTGATCCATCCAACTCTTTCTGTAGATCTTTTCTGGTTGTTGCCTTGCCCCGATATCGACGATCACCATCAGCCAGAATTGCAGCAGAGCGCACCCGCAGATGGCCAGATAAAAGTTCATCGTCATCGTCATCACCACCTTCATCAAACTTCTCTATGACTTTAGCTTTCGTCTCTGCAGTTCACAAAAATGATGCAGTTGTTTAGTTATGCTAAGTACACATAGGCAATTACAGTCATACAGTCACGTAATCATATCAACAGTCAATGATTCATATGTTACACATGAAACCAGCATGTACAGTGGGGAAAAAAAGTATTTAGTCAGCCACCAATTGTGCAAGTTCTCCCACTTAAAAAGATGAGAGAGGCCTGTAATTTTCATCATAGGTATACCTCAACTATGAGAGACAAAATGAGAAAAAAAATCCAGAAAATCACATTGTAGGATTTTTAAAGAATTTATTTGCAAATTATGGTGGAAAATAAGTATTTGGTCAATAACAAAATTTCATCTCAATACTTTGTTATATACCCTTTGTTGGCAATGACAGAGGTCAAACGTTTTCTGTAAGTCTTCACAAGGTTTTCACACACTGTTTTTTGGCCCATTCCTCCATGCAGATCTCCTCTAGAGCAGTAATGTTTTGGGGCTGTCGCTGGGCAACACGGATTTTCAACTCCCTCCAAAGATTTTCTATGGGGTTGAGATCTGGAGACTGGCTAGGCCACTCCAGGACCTTGAAATGCTTCTTACGAAGCCACTACTTCGTTGGACAGCTCTTTGGTCTTGGCCATGGTGGAGTTTGGAGTGTGACTGTTTGAGGTTGTGGACAGGTGTCTTTTATACTGATAACGAGTTCAAACAGATGCCATTAATACAGGTAACGAGTGGAGGACAGAGGAGCCTCTTAAAGAAGTTGTTACAGGTCTGTGAGAGCCAGAAATCTTGCTTGTTTGTAGGTGACCAAATACTTATTTTACCGAGGAATTTACCAATTCATTCTTTAAAAATCCTACAATGTGATTTTCTGGATTTTTTTTCTCATTTTGTCTCTCATAGTTGAGGTATACCTATGATGAAAATTACAGGCCTCTCTCATCTTTTTAAGTGGGAGAACTTGCACAATTGGTGGCTGACTAAATACTTTTTTGCCCCACTGTATAATAAAGATTTTGACCATATCACCAGACGATTACAATGTCTATACCATAAACAATGAATAAAATGTATGACTTTCACAGTTGTTGTAACAATACTGTAATTATCAACAGGCCTTGCTCTTATACATAATATTATGCTTCTACATAACGTGGTAGTATTATAATGGTACAGTGACCGTATCATATACTGAATGACTACCATATTCATATCCTCCTGTACTATAGTATTTACATCATACTTCAAAGAATAACATGGTACTACCACAGCACACAAAATACACATAAGTACCATTGTATTGTACCACTGGTACATTCTTTTAGTGGAAGCTTAAGTATACAAGTAAAAAACAGAAAATAGCCTATTGTTTGAAAATAAAAGAACATGCATCATTGTTGTTATTATGACAATAATGGGTATTAGTAACTTATATTAAATGCCATGATTCACTGGTCTTAATAAGTGTGAAGTAAAGCTGTTTCTCAGTAAGTTGCAGTCACATCGTGCTTACACTGGAGGTGCAGATTTTCGATTATAATAACGCTAAAACGCTTTACAGCGCATTCAATAAACCGATGTGTTTTTAATGTAAAATACCTTCATTTTGGTCGTCCTCGGGATCCACGAAGCTTGGTAAAGGATTTAACGAATCCTCGAGCTGCTGTGATATGGAAGCTGCCATGTCTGCCCCACGCTGTTACTCTCCCGTGACATCATCAGAGCGCGCCGCGTAACGTGTGTAGAAATGCAGTGCTCAGTACTGGTTCGATTGTCTTTTCTCATCGAATATCATTAACAGAGTGATGGAGGTTAAAGACATTACATTATTGTAGGTCCTCTATGCCCCGCAAATTCGAACATCTGGGTTGTGCTGTTCTGTTGTAAATAAATCTTAACTAATGATTCCTAAATGCATCTACTTTCGGAAGGCCAAATAAAGTGCTTTTGCTTTCGCCTAGAAACACACAGCGTCTCCCTGACATGGCTGCATCAACACTAACTGCGGTTACTGCAACCACACCTTCTTTCTTTGCGTGCACATTTGGGAGGCATCATGCTAATATTTCCACATAGTGATGTAGATATGTGGGGGCGTGTTAGAACGAGCCGTTTTAGGAGGGCGTGGTTGACTCTTAACTTTTATAAAGAATATCTCTTTGGATTTGAGACTTTAGTCTTCGCAACTTTACAGATCTTCTTTATGCACCAAGAGCTTGTAACACTTCAAAGAGAAAGGAAAACTTGAAATCGCATCATATGACCCCTTTAAGTGAATTAAACCGCACATTTTTATTGTTTTCGATAAATTTAGCAGATGACGTGATCAAACGGTGGGTCTGGAGAAGAGAAGCAAGATTCGTTTTTTTCTTAGTTGATGTTCTTTTTTATCACCTTTATGAACAGAGACTACAGTATGAAACTCTATTTATATAAAAAAAAATGTGCCTAAAAAAAACGTGTTGTAAGGTTAGATGATATATAATAAAATGCAAAATTTTAAAGAGTGCAGTTTTTATGTTGTCTGTGTGTACTCTGCGTAGTTGTTTCATTTTACTTTGAAATGTACAATATATTCTTCTGACACATTGACGTGCTAATAAAGTAATTACTAGATAATTGTGTTTATTATATAAATTACAAATTGTATATAACTAGAAATTTTTAGTTTTATGAACGTTCTCAGCTTTATTTCTTTTTTACATCATTATTTTTGTATTGTTACATTTTGCATCGAGGACCTCCTAACACTGACATTTATCAAGTCCTCAAATAGAGGACTCGCTAAGAATGCCTGGATGCCCTCTCTGTGTTTTCTCCAGAGACTCCCTGCAGGGTGTTTTTTATGTTTCAGTTTTATTACAGATTATAAAATTCCACACTAGGATTATCAGATAACCCTAATTCAGAGACTAATGCACATGATCCGATTTCAGTAGAGTTGTTTTAAAAATAAAAAAACAAATGCAATTTATGTATTTGTGCTTCATTTGTCAACATGTGTTTATGGTTTTGTTTAGTGTATTCTTCGTGTAAACACAATATCATACAAACTAGTACAGTGAATCACAACTCAAATATAAACTGAATTCATACAAAATTTTGGTTTCTTGCTTGAAGAAAAAGTTTGTGTCAGTATCAAGAGGGTTTTTCTGGTTGTGTCATTGTTGATATTTAAACCCCTGAAGAAAATATACGTAAACAATTGACTGCTCTCTGTCCACTGACCATATGAAATCATTTTTAGAAGGTAGACTTTGTCTTATGATTCTAGTCATATTTCATTTCAAATAAAGGGTTTGTCTGAACCATTTTAAGTTTCCCTTTGAAAGGCAAACGCTCTGAGATTTGGTGGAACTCATAATGAAAACGTCACTCCACCACATGGAGAGCAGAGAACGATTTTGGTGTGAGATTTCAAAAGTGTCATTATGGCAAAGCCTTGAAAGGCAAAGAGGTCTGAGTCATCAGATTATGATACCCATGTGAACAGACACACCAGGTGTTGTAAATATAAACATTCTGTTTCAACTTTTCTTATACTGTCGTTGTCTATAGCACAGCTATAAGGTCTGCCGACCCATATTTGACATTCCACTTTCAAAATACACAAAATATGCTTAAATAGATAAATACATTAAATAAATAGGTAAACAAATGAACAAATAAATAGACGATTATGTCAATAAATTAACTAAATAGAAATATTGTTGCTATAAAATCACACATGAACATTACATATCCACATCTTTGTGTCCTGAATTAGTCTGTTGTTTGCTACCAAACTGTGCCCTCATTCATTTCTGAGGACAGTTGATTGCTGTATCCGTTGCCACTGAGAGAGTTCAGGGATGTGAAGGGTGGAGTAGAGTCACACATGTCAGTGGAGATACTGTGGATGGAGGCGGGTGCGCTGGGCTCTGGGCTGGGGGAGTCCCTTGGGTGATGCGATATCATCTCACTGAAGCATTGTGTCTCATTGGAGGGGTGGTGTGCTCCGTGATGGTGGTCCATGCTCCCTAGAGGGGTTCCAGCTGGCCCAGAGGAGGGCATGAATCCTAGATCACCTGGAGTCTGGGCTTGGTAGGATGGCGGACCTTGAGGGAAGTAGTCGTAGTTTGACCCCGGGCCATAGTATTCACCTTGATAGTCTGTAAAATAAAACGAGAGTGTCATGAAATTTAATAATTGTCCCATCCTATTACACTTCCACACATAGGTAAATTCTAGCAACTCCCCATATGTCAAGAGAAATCAGTTCAATGTTGATGTAATTACTGTGTTTTGAATTTGTAGGGCTGTACGGGTGAAAACTAATCATTGAACATCAATACATTAGGACTGCTCAATCTTTTTATGTATTTTCATATTTCTATTAATAGAACATTAAATCTTGTTTTTTTATGTGTTTTGTGCAACACGTGTAAGCTTGCTTGCTTATTTATTTTTGTCTTTTGTAAACATGGAAACATTAATTGTTGAATACATTGTTTTAAATATATATGATAATATATGTATGATCAGCCTTAAATCTTAATAGTTTTTTTAAATATGTATTTTGTGCAACACGTATATGCATTTATATACATACTTGCATACATATATTTACATGTGTTGCACAAAATGCATAATACGTACATTAAAATGTATACAATAATTATTACGATTTAAGGAAATATATATATATATATATATATATATATAAGTGCATAAATGATCAGCCTTAAGTCTTTTGTTTGTTTGTTGTAACTTGTGTATGGAAACATAGCATGGAAACATAAACAATTGTGCAGACCCTAATAAACTTATTTAAATCAAATGTTATTTAGAGATATTGTAACTTTCAATTTATGCTGCAAGCAGATTCCAAAAATGCAATATTTTAGTACACCATTCACCGTTATGATGCATTTTTTCCCTGATTAATATTCATGATGAACTGACCACCATAAAAAGAGAAAGTGCCGTTGGCCATGAGCTCCGCAGGTTCCATGCGATCGCCCAGCGCTCTCATTCTCCTCGGACTGCGGAAGAACATGTGTCTCCTGGAGCCCAGCGCGCTCAGCTGCTTCATGCGCCTCTCTTTAGAGCGTCGATTCTGAAACCACACCTGCACAGCAGACAATACACCAACGAGATGGGACATTAATTTCCAGATGAATAATCCCCGATAAAGATTATTTAGAGCAACGTTGTCGTTTGACAGCACGTGGGAAACCTAAGAACCAAGAAACGATTTTAGAAAAAAAATCACACTTTTAACTCTAGTACACTCTTAAAAATAAAGGTGCTTCACGATGCCATAGAAGAACCTTTTTTGTCTAAATGGTTCCATAAAGAACCTTTAACATCTGAAGAACCTTTCTGTTTCACAAAAGGTTCTTTGTGGCGAAAGAGGGTTCTTCAGATTACAAAAAGGTAAGAAAGAGATGGTTCTTTAAAGAACCTTTGACTGAATGGTCAACCAAAAATGGTTCTTCTATGGCATCGCTTGAAGAACCCTTTGAAGCACTTTTATTTTTAAGAGTGTAGGTGGGCATATAGATAGCCTAGGCTAGGTATGTCGCTATAATCCATGAAACAATACGTCAAAGGTTCCATAAAGAACCTTTAACATCTGAAGAACCTTTCTGTTTCACAAAAGGTTCTTTGTGGCGAAAGAGGGTTCTTCAGATTACAAAAAGGTAAGAAAGAGATGGTTCTTTAAAGAACCTTTGACTGAATGGTCAACCAAAAATGGTTCTTCTATGGCATCGCTTGAAGAACCCTTTGAAGCACCTTTATTTTTAAGAGTGTAGGTGGGCATATAGATACCCTAGGCTAGGTATGTCGCTATAATCCATGAAACAATACGTCAAATTAAAATACAGTTGCCCTAATCACTTATTCCTGCCACTGTGCCACATAATTCTCTCCATTTAGTACTTAAAATCCCAGTAGTCAAAATAGTAGGCAATTCATTGGGTCTTTTTGTAAAGACGTTATATATACAGGGCACATTTTTGCATCATTATCTAGTGGACTATAGGCCTAATTCGACACAGTTTTAAAATATATTGTCATTGCCGTTATTATAACTAGGCAATTAATGTAGGCTACTTGTTTCAGGTTGTTCTGGTCGTCTGGCATTAAACGAATAGTTAAATTAAAAGTAAAATAGCCATCGCACACATAAAATGCATTCTATGCGCCAAGTTGCATGGAAACCGTAAAAAGGCGTACAGTTTAAGGTAATGCACTTGAAGAGACTGCCGTATATTCTACATGTTACTTATATTTAAGCATCTGTTTATTAAAAGTGGGTGCTTTTTATAATATTGCTCTGGCCGCGGTTTAATTAAAAACTATTGGGAACGTAATGCCCGCACGTCAAATGTTTTAACACGTAAATCATGTGCTAACGTCTAAATTAACTGTTTGTTTGTTTTTTCAAATAACAAATAGGCCTACATCGGTTACACAAATGAAAATATTTTATGACTACCTACATCTAGTAAAATGAGCAATTATTTGACCACGGGAGTGTTCAGGCACAACGCGAAGCGCTATACTTTTATAGATTTTTGCATACTTGCCTGAATCACTCTCATACTAAGGCCTGTCTCCTGCGCCAGCTGCTCTCGTATGTGTCTGGTAGGTTTAGGGGTCGCGACGAAAGCAGCTTTCAGGACCTCCAGCTGCTTGGCTTTGATAGTAGTGCGCGGCCCGCGACGTTTGCCACCCAGATTCTGCTCGTCGTTTTCGTTGTTGCAGACCTCCTTGTCCGACACGCGTCCAGCCTCAGAGTCTTTATAATCGTCCTGTGGGTCTTGAGATCCTGGAGATAAGCTCGGGTCACTGCACGTAGTAACTGTAAAAAGCACAGATGTATAACGTTCAGTCATGCCATATCATAATAGAAATATGTCCAACTATTATCTTTCAACGTGTGCAACACATTCGAAGACAACATGGTATCAGATTATTACAATAACAATATAGTCTAGCGCTTATTTATTAAAACTGCATAGCGTACAGGATCAGCAGACCATGTGAAAACAAAAAAAAAATCGTGCAAATTGAGCTATATATAGATAGGCCTTTCAATGCCCAAAATGACTCACTTGACGGAAGGTTTGTGTCTTTTCCGAGGCTGTTATTTATGTAATCCTCCTTGCAGACAAATTTTTGTTCATCTAGAATGTACAGCTCTTCGCCAGTGGAAAGCTGTTTATTGCACATGATGCAGGTGAAACAGTTCAGGTGAAAGACTTTGCTTCGCGCTTTCCGAACTAGATCACTGGGCGAGATTCCCTGCGCGCAGCCTCCGCATTTAGTGCCATAACGTCTGCCCAGAATAACAGAGACATGAATTAGAATAGTCCAAAAATCACAAACAGACACGTTATTGTAATAGGCTAGTTTTTTTTTTAAATAGCCTGCGAGGAAGATTGTTTCGTTCATTATGTCCTTTCATGAAAAGTAGGTTCTTTATTTTATTTCATTTATTTATTTGCAAAATGTCTAATTTAATTCCAAATGTCACAATAAGTTTATTACATGCATAGATACAGGTCTACACTTTAATTTACAGGTTTAAAAAAAACCTGGCAGTTGTGATTACCAGAACCTTGCCATATTGAAACCTTTATTTCTTTTATTTATTATTTATTTAGTCATTTAGCAGACGCTTTTAGCCAAAACGACTTACAGATGAGGACAATAAAAGCAGTCAAAACTAACAAAAGAGCAACAATATATAAGTGCAAATGACAAGTCTTGGTTAGCCTAACACAGTACACATAGCAAAGTGTGTATATATATATATATATATATATATATATATATATAATATATGTATATATATATACACACACACACACACACACACACACACACACACACACATATATATATATATATATATATACACACATATATATACATATACACATATATACATATACACACATACACACATACACATACTTTATGCTGTATATACTGCAAAATGTACTGATAATTACACAGGGGTACAATGGAAACCCTTATTATGGCTATTAGTTTGATCAAATTGGCCTCTCGAACAGGTAAATAATAAAGACAGAGCACAATAATAGGCTATAAGAGAAAGGTACAAGGGTAACACACAACACTTAAATACTGCAATAAACATTAACAACACAACATGCAATGTAAAACATTCCAAGGCATAAAGCTGATAGCAAAAATAAGAATAATCTGTTTCAAATAAAATCCAAACAAATGTAGTGGTTCGTGCAGGGAACGATATTTTAACCATAAATTAAAGATGACTCTTATTATGAGTCGTCTTTAATGTTACATGATTATTAATATGAATCATTTTAACAATATTTTGCTGTATATTGTTATGTACAATTTTTTTTTTAATAAAAATATGACAAATTCTATTATATATATATATACACATATATATACATATACACATATATACATATACACACATACACACATACACATACTTTATGCTGTATATACTGCAAAATGTACTGATAATTACACAGGGGTACAATGGAAAACCTTATTATGGCTATTAGTTTGATCAAATTGGCCTCTCGAACAGGTAAATAATAAAGACAGAGCACAATAATAGGCTATAAGAGAAAGGTACAAGGGTAACACACAACACTTAAATACTGCAATAAACATTAACAACACAACATGCAATGTAAAACATTCCAAGGCATAAAGCTGATAGCAAAAATAAGAATAATCTGTTTCAAATAAAATCCAAACAAATGTAGTGGTTCGTGCAGGGAACGATATTTTAACCATAAATTAAAGACGACTCTTATTATGAGTCGTCTTTAATGTTACATGATTATTAATATGAATCATTTTAACAATATTTTGCTGTATATTGTTATGTACAATTTTTTTTTTAATAAAAATATGACAAATTCTATTTGTCATTTTTTTTAAATAGTTCATATTTTTACATCTACAACATTTTACAATATTTTATAAACAAACTGCACAGAGTTCTTTAGAATAGTATTATATAGCTATATGGTAATTTAAGTTAAACAATTAACATGCACTTCATATTTTACTTTTTTTTTTTTGCTCTGTTAAAATTTCATTTAACACATTTTATAACATGCTTTTTACCACCCCAGAGATTCTTGAACTACTGTAGTCTACAGAATTATTCTCTTTATATCTGTTCAGCATAGAGTTGCTGATATGTTCAGCATTGCTTTGACAGAATGTATTAACAGAATATCCTCTTCCAAACTTCACAAGCGACAATATACAGTACGTTCTTTTGTCTCTGCTCGCGCATGTGAATGCAGTTCACTGAAATGGTTATCAAATGCGTGCTGACTATGTCTGTGGCTTTCCTCTCGAGCTCATTTATTATTCAAATCCACTTATCGCATCTTTGCTCGCGCTCTTGCAAACAAACGCGTGTGTGCTATACGAAAGATTGAGGCGAGGCAGGGCGCACATCCGTCAGGTGCTGCTGTAAATCTCATCCCCTGCCAGCCTGACACTCATACCTTGTAAACAAAGAGAACTGTTTTAGTCTGTCACCTAACAAGTTGTCTATAGTATTCAGGGAGGTTGTAAATGTAATGCGCACCAGTTGTATCGAATTTTATTTTATTTTAATGCGTATTTATTATTATAGCTATGCTGTATTTTAAGTATTTTTAAAATCCTTTTTATTTTTTCTAGAGGGAAAAAATCTACACTCTAAAAAATGCTGGGTTAAATACAACCCAGTGCTGGGTAAAATAGGGACAAACCCAGCAATTGGGTTGTTTTGACCCAGCGGTTGAGTTACTACCCAGAAGGTTGGGGTAGCAAAAAAAAAGTCAAAGCGTCCTTTAACAGGACATTGATTTCCTGCAGTACTCTCAAAATATTTTAATGGAATAATAATAAAGATTTCTAATGGTCATATGCAATTCCTGTGGTTCATCAAAGAATGCATTTATTGTCATTTATTGTGTTTTTTTATTAATTAATTAATTCACTCATTTGTTTATTTATTTATTTGCATCTATGGCTCCATGAGGGAACCTGTGACATCTACGGAACCTTTCCAAACCACAAAATGAGTGAAACAATGTTCTTTAGACTGTTACATTTTCTTTATACACTCTAAAAAAAATGCTGGGTTAAATACAACCCAGTGCTGGGTAAAAGAGGGACAAACCCAGCAATTGGGCTGTTTTGACCCAGCGGTTGAGTTAAATGTTTAACTCAACTTTCTGTGTAGTAACCCAACCGCTGGGTCAAAACAACCCAATTGCTGGGGTTGTCCCTATTTTACCCAGCACTGGGTTGTATTTAACCCAGCATTTTTTAGAGTGTAGTTAAAGACTTTTTAATACAGATAGGTCGCATCGCAAGAGCTGAAATGTCATTTGATGCTTTCTTCGATTCAAATGCTCACCTGAAAAAGTCGTTTTTGCAGTAGAGTCGCCCTTCTCTTGAAAAGCATCTATCAGTTAAATTGCATTTACAGTCACAACATTGCACGCATTTGGCATGCCAGGCTCTATCCAAGACGCTGAGCAGAAATCTGTCCAGAATAGGCCTCTCGCATCCCGCACAGTGGACCATATTTTGTGACTCCAGTCACTATGTTGCTGTCCTTGGTGAGAGGCAAAAATCAGCTTTGTGCCAAAAGTTAGAGAACACTACGTGGTCCTTGATCCGTGTAAACAAAAAGTCATCAAAAAGGCAGGCATTGGATATAATACAGCATCCCAAATTGTTCCTAAATATACAGCACAGAAACGGACAAGTGTCAGCTCCTCTTTAGACGATTAAACATAGGTTGATGCTTAATCATCAAGATGAATCAGAACTTTAGCTGAAGTGTTAGTTCAATCTCACATGGAATGAATGTTTATTCTCTGTTTAAATCGATACAGCGCGCGGAATCTCCAGTGCTCCCAACGCTTGGACAGAAACAATGAATGCTTAAAGGCGTTTCATTCGTTTACAAGAAGTTAAAATCAACGATTTCAAAGCATATCACATATATCCCTGATCATTTGGGTGTCATTTCCAGTTGCATCTCGCTCTGCTTCAGTCGCTGGCATGCGTTTGGATGCTGCGAGAGACCATATTCCCTGCGATGTGACGTCATGTTGGAACAGAACCAATCAGATTACAGGGATTTAGGTGAAGGCACTTTACCCTGCAATGTCTGCTGTCTACAGTCCATTTGGAAACAACACATTATTGAGTATTATCAAAACAAACTTGAATGTTGGCCAATTACATTTTCAAATGAAGTGGAGAAAAACGTATAAACGTATTTTACTTTATTGATAAAAAAATAATAGTTTTTTAAAAATAATAATAACTAATAATCAGTTCTACTTATGACATGTAAGACAATCTGAAGGAATGTCTTGGCAATCTCAGTATAGAATGCTCTACTGATTGTTGAAGCTTGTTAACACTTTAAGCAAAGCCATTGGAAGCATAATTGAATAGTAAAGGTTATTTGTTAGATGTTTTTTTTTATATTTAATATAGGCCTAAAATAAAAAAATAAGAATTAGGCTAATAAAAAAAAAGAAAACATGCTTTTAAATTGTTCTGTTTCACTTATTGCTGTTATATTGTTAGGGCAAAATGATTCTGACTACATCTAATATATTTATATAGCCTATTATACATTTTGGCTATAGGTTAATACATCATATGATATTAAACATTTGAGGTGGATCTGCGCCAAGGCCAGCTGACAATGTTCTGTACACACACACACACACACACACACACACACACAGAGTGTTTGTTCCCAGAGTAGCCCCAATTTGAATAGAAAGGAGAACTCGAATAACTGACTGAATAATCCATTAATCAAATTGTTGCTTGCTGTTGCTTAAATTTTAGTTGATTCTTTAAAATGTTAATACAATGTTAAACAATTGTTATAACAATTAAAATAGTTTTAAATGAATTAAAATGAATTAACAGTCACACACTGACACACACACACACACACACAGATACACACACACATAGACACACACACACACACACACACAGATACACACACACACATAGACACACACACACACACACACACACACACACACACACGGAGTGTTTGTTCCCAGAGTAGCCCCAATTTGAATAGAAAGGAGAACTCGAATAACTGACTGAATAATCCATTAATCAAATTGTTGCTTGCTGTTGCTTAAATTCTAGTTGGTTCTTTACAATGTTAAACAAATGTTAAACAATTTTTAAATGAATTAAAATGAATTAACAAGTCGATTGTTCATCCTGTGTACAGAAAGAAATGATTTTTCCTGATATTGAAATATACATTTCCTTATTGAGATTTCTGTACTTGTCATTTTTTTCATAATGCTTTTAAAAAATTGGTGCTATTGTGTTTGGCATGCATAAAGTATGGTGAATATAGGCTTTTTTTTAGGCCTAATACATATGTCCCAGATTACAAAGTGACCTGTCCCAGATTATCAAATTCAGGCATTTATTTTTTTTTTGGCACAAAAAACACTAATAGATGTGGCATGTCTCCTCTGGGTATAATATCAGCATTCTTTCTTCTGGTGTGGTTAGAAAACATCTTAGGGATTTCAGAAAAGTCTAATGTGTTGATCTAAAGTGTTAGATAGATATCGCAATAAATCGCAGAAGTCAAAATTGCAAAAAATGTCCCAGATTACCCGAATTCACCCTACAGCATTGTAATTTCGTTTTTTCAGCTACATCCAGTGCTAAATTCTATATTAACACGGGGTCATTAATGAAATATTTTAGTTAAACTGGTGTGTGAATTCAGTCATGCTGATGCAGAAATTATACACAATTCGAAAAAAACCACGACCAGGACAGCCATGTGGGAAAAGAGGGACACGGCAGTTTCCAGCTCAGATTAATGTTCCTCTGCGATTGTTCTTCAGTACGGGTGAGAGGGCAAGGATCACTAATGATTATAATATAAAGATATTATCAGCGCGCGGGGAGCCATCAGAGGAGCTGCAGCGAGAGATACAACAGACAGCGAACAAGCCTCGTGCCTGTATGCTATAGATATCTTTAGCCGTGGGATTTGATCCTCAACAATGCAATGAGAGAATGTGTTCTTACGACTTTACTGTTTAATCAAATTATATGTGCGTGGTTTATGAAATACCTAATCTTACAGAAAAAGTTTGAAAAACATATTCATTTCTGAACCTCTAAATCTGTCAAAATACTACCATCCATAAAAATAAAGGTTCCAAATAGGGTTTGCGCTTTTCTATTGTTCTTGGAAAACCAGTAATGTCTTGGTGCTGTAAAGAACCCAGGGGGGCTTCATTTTTCCTCTGTTAATGGATGATATGCTATTTAGAAAAATAGCATCAGTTTAGGGTTTCTTTGACTTGTAACTTTGTAAATTGTTGGTGCTGAATATATATATATATATATATATATATATATATATATGTGTGTGTGTGTGTGTGTGTGTGTGTGTGTGTGTGTGTGTGTGTGTGTGTGTGTTGTAAATTGAACAATTAATGTGATTGGTCATGGTCATTGATTTGTCCAACATCAAGAACTACAAAATCAACACATGGACTCCAGTAGAGTATTTTTGTACACTCTAAAAAATGTTGGGTTAAATACTAAATATATAAAATAGGGACAAACCCAGCAATTGGGTTGTGCATTTACTTCAAACACCTTTGTGGTCCGTGCACTCTAAAAAAATGCAATTGGGTTGTTTTGACCCAGCGGTTGGGTTACTACCCAGAAGGTTGGATTAAACATTTAACCCAACTGCTGGGTCAAAACAACCCAATTGCTGGGTTTGTCCCTATTTTACCCAGCATTGGGTTGTATTTAACCCAGCATTTTTTAGAGTGTAGCAATACCATAGAAGAACCATGTTTGGTTCTGAAAAGAACCATTCTTAAAAGAACCCTTTCTGGGTTAAATACAACCCAGTGCTGGGTAAAATAGGGACAAACCCAGCAATTGGGTTGTTTTGACCCAGCGGTTGGGTTACTACCCAGAAGGTTGGGTTAAACATTTAACCCAACTGCTGGGTCAAAACAGCCCAATTGCTGGGTTTGTCCCTATTTTACCCAGCACTGGGTTGTATTTAACCCAGCATTTTTTTTAGAGTGTATAAAGAAAATGTAACAATCTAAAGAACATTGTTTCACTCATTTTGTGGTTTGGAAAGGTTCTGTAGATGTTACAGGTTCCCTCATGGAGCCATAGATGCAAATAAATAAATAAACAAATGATGAGTTAATTAATTAATTAATTAATTAATAATAAAAAAAAGATATGAGACAATAAATGCATTCTTTGATGAACCACAGGAATTGCATATGACCATTAGAAATCTTTATTATTATTCAATTAAAATGTTTTGAGAGTACTGCAGGAAATCAATGTCCTGTTAAAGGATGCTTTGACTTTTTGTTGTGCAAGCCAAATGCAAAGATGCACTGTAGACACAGAGCCACTGAAGTACAGACTTTATTTTATAGCCTATAAATGTGAAAGAGGACGTGACTTTATTCTCACTGGGAAAGTGATATCTTACCAGTGTCCGACCTGCACTTTTATGCCTGAATAGATGCCAAGCAGATAAAAAAATAGTCAGTACACAAGAATTGTGGTCAGCCTGTGTGCAGCCAGCTTGAAAGAATACAACTGATAGTAAAACTTAATGTCTTTTGTGCTTGAATGGGTGTAAAGACATGGTAAGTTACAGAGCCACCATCAAAACAATAACCAAGAGTGCTTACACATCTTGTTTATTTGTCATTGCTTCAGCTTGGTTTGAATGATTTGCATGAGTCAGATTTATTTACAATCCTGCATAAATGTTATTGTTTGAGTGCTCTAGTTTGGTCTGCAGACCGTTGTGGTGAATCTGGCCCGCTGTATTCAGCCTCTGTTGCTGTTAGATATGAGGCTGAGCTCACACTGTTTGTTTTGGATTCCACTTCATCTCATTAGCATGTGTTAATTACTGCTAATTGAGTTCAACAAGATGACTTATTCGCATAATTTGCCGAAAACATAATTGATTATGATTTGGCAAATGAAACCACTTAGCACAGTGTTAACCAAATACAGGTGGTCGTGAGTGAATGTGTTTTCTGACTGTGCACATTTTTAATCTTTATGTGTTCTGGGGGGACGTAAATATGCTTGCCTTACTTATAAAACATCAAACCTTCAGTCCATTGCTCATTTCACACCCAAACATTATGAATTGGCTAATTGCCAAACATGTTAAAAAGGGATGTCTACATACTTGTTCATTTAGTGTAGTGGAGTTCTAACAGTGAGACTGTAGTCTGTGCTCAGTGGGATGGAGGGAGATCCCCATGGCAACCATTTATCAAGAGGGAGCTTGAGGTCAGACCAGTTTGGGTGTTGAGGAGAGCAGGTTTACTTTGTGTTATTTATGCAGATTGTCCCTCTGTAGTTGAACTGAAGCTGGGTGATGTTAATGCAAGGCCTTTCTGACTTATGTCTGTATGTATGATATGTTACAAATGATGAAATTAGATTGTTTTAGTCCTGGATGCTCATTGGTCAGTTGTGCTAAAATACAGAAGTAGTTATGATGTGAAACGTCTGTTCACCAGTTACTGTGCGTATTGTTGTAGAGCACCCACAATGGCAACTAACCCAACACACTCTCTTGGAAATTAGTTACTGTTTTGCGTTTAGGGTTAGGGGCCTTCATACTTTTTCTTAAAAAAATAATTAGTATTATCACAAAACAAAAACTAATTTAGATATTCTAGATATTCTTGGAGAATTGGTGTCCTTAATGTTTTTCAAACTTGCAATGCAGGACATGCAATACTGTAAAAACAATTACAACTTTGTGTCTAAAAATGGCTTAGACTGTGACTATATTCATATATAGCATAGTCTTTTGTAATTTATTGAAAATGAACAAGAATGTTGATGAAATTCCAGATATGTACTAATGCTATTTCCAAATTTATTAGTAAAAAAAAACAACCCATTTCACTGATATACTATTATAGTTTTCATTGTTAATATTTTGAATTTGAATTTTAGTTAAAGTGTTAGAATTTTTGTGTTTTTTGTCCTTTTTATTCTTAATTCTTATTACTAAAATATGTCTATATATATTGTATTTATTTTATTTATTAATTTTAGTTTATTTCGTCTTAAATTATAAATAAACAAAAATGTTGCCTTACTAACTGTAGCTGAAATAAAACGTTTTGAATCATTTATTTCAGTTAATAATTATTTTGTTTCAGATTATATATATATATATATATATATATATATATATATATATA